>NC_133527.1:186671776-186974806 GCF_048544455.1 Silene latifolia | reverse complement strand
ATGTGGCTCACAGAATTAAAGCGGGATGGTTGAAATGTAAGAGTGCTTCAGGGTTTTTATGCGATAAAGATATGCCCAAAAGATTAAAGGGAAAATTTTATTGCACGGCTATCAGGCCTGCCTTACTTTACGGTTCCGAGTGTTAGGCCGTGAAACATTGTCACATTCAAAATATGAGTGTGGCGGAGATGCGTATGTTGAGATGGATGTGCGGACATACAAGCTTGGAAAGATCGATTAAGGAATGAGGTGATTAGGGAAAAGGTAAAAGTGGCGCCAATAGAGGACAAGATGATGGAAAACCGACTAAGATGGTTTGACCATGTGAGAAGGAGACCTATGGACGCACCAATTAGGAGGCTGGAGACTTGGAGAACAGAAAAGGTCCCTAGAGGTAGAGAAAGACCGAGACAGACATGGTTGAGAGTGATAGAGCAAGATATGAGATTTCTGGGGCTTGAGGAGAGTATGGTGACGGAGAGGGCACGATGGAGGGAAAGGATACATGTGGATTTTTAGTGTTTGATATTTTTTTGACATATTTAGTGTTTTTATTTAATTTAAAAATTAAATTATTTGTTCTTCTCTCCTTTATTACACTTTTTTTACCAACCACTTTCTTATATATTTTACTTTGTTTACTTTTAAGGTATTCCGGATCCTTAATTCTACTTCGGTTTTCAAAATCGTTTTAATCTTTTCTCCCAATTTAAATTTTAAGTTTTTATAAAAGAAATCCGGAATTTGATTTTAAAACCCGTAAGTTTACCTTGACTTTCCATTACATTTTCACTCTCCCTTTTGTTTTTCATTTTCTCTTTTGTATTCGCTTTTTGAGGTGTGTGTTCACCCATAGACGGTTCTAAATGATGATTCATGTCAGCCGACCCCAAACCATTTTGGGATTAAAGCTCTGATGTTGTGGTTATTGTTGTTGCAGATGCAGTTCGAGGTAGAGAATGCTGAGAATTCTAGTGACGATGACTCACTTGCCGTCGTAGGATTTGTGAAGGTTATTCTCAAATTGAAGAAAATGGCTATTAAATTTGAAGAAGAAATTGAGGATTCCATGAACATGTTGAAGCCACTCAATTGGAATTATCCATGAATTCACAAATTGCACCTTTACTGAGTAAATGTGACAAACAAGAAGTAAACAAACAAGAAGTACATCAAACCCGACTGAACTCGATGATTATCCTGATCTTTTGTGTCCGATAACCTACATTTTGCAAATTTGAATAAAAATACGTCTGTGCTCTTATTTCACATGCTAAGCTACCGACTTCTATTGAATAATATTACATTCAACAATTTGATATTACCTATATTGTCCTAACTCCGTCAAGATGAGTTTTGGAAAGTAAACATCTGAATCAGTAAATCATACGGTTACTACAACCATACAGTGGTATTCTTCGCAACAGGAGGCAGAGATCTAAGAAGGGACAAAGATGGCTTGCGCACAGTATGTGTGAGCAGGATCATAAAGCTCAAAAGCGTCAATGCTCCAGCCTGATGAGCACTGCCGAGTGAAACTGGTACATATGACAGCAATGTCGAAATGCCCAATGTAACCTGCAGCATATAGTTAAAACTTTCGAGGGTAAATAAGCAAACATTAATCAGGTACTCCCTCCATGTTTATATAGACTCACTGAGCGAGTGAGCGCACATATATAAATACTCGTAACAGTCAAATTTCAACACAGTTTTCATTATGAGACACCAGGAAATAGCTTGTCGGGTTGTTGTTAACGTAAAGACCCCATCTTATTCAAGAGCCCTTAGAGATTGAGGTAAGTTGTTTGTTAGAAATAAGTTCCGAGAAAAATAATGAAAAATGATTAGATTTATAGTGAAAATGCTTCATAATAAATAGTATAAATCCCGCGCGAATACGCGGTTTTGTAGATGGGCAAATTAGAGAAAATAATAATTATATTAATATTATTTAACTCCGGTTGACATTTAATTATAAAATCTAAATTATAGTAATGTTTTGTATTAAAAGGTAGAAAAGATTAGTTTCAACACTTTTAATCCGTATAAGATTGTTGGTTACTATTATTAAAAATAATAATAGTAAGATATTGCTTTCACATCGTACTTATAACCAGTACAATTTTATTTATGTAACATAATAAGAATTTGTGCATAACAAGAATATTCTATTAATATGTCTAATCAAATTGAAAAATATTATCCCTTTTAAATGGGCTAGAATTATATATTTATTACTCCGTATATGAAATTAAACAATATGGCCCAATTTTAGATATGACATAATGAAGCCCGATTATAGAGTAGTTTTCATTTAGGCGGGAAAATATTAGAGATATCGTATTCTTTTAGTATAAGGGGGATACTCAATAAATTGGTATTTACTTATATGATTTCAGAGACACTGAAAATTGAATCAAGTATCTCGAATTATGAAAGCAGTGTATATGAGAGAAACAGAGTCGGGAAACTTCAACAGAAAGTCAGAAACAGCAATCACAAGATCGAAAGCACAGGGGCCATGAAAGATAATAAGAACCTGTAGACCAGCCATTCCAGCCGTGCAGCTGATCAAGTATTTCACAGCAGGATGGATATCCAGCTTTCTTGTAGCCCACCATAGACTGCAAATTGATACTAAGGTTGCAGTCGCAAGTATACGATGATCCAGCTGCAAGAAAATGGTAACAGTGTAACAATGTTCTTTCTGAAAGGCTAAAATGAATTTAAAAAAAAAAAAAAAAACTATGGTCTGATGTACAAATTAATCAAGTTGAAAGCAGGAATTGATATTAGTTGGAACGAAACGAATCAAGGAATGCAAGTAGAGAAACCAAGGCAACTGACTCCAGTCTCCAATGAATACGCATTATCGAGGAGTGATACTCACAAGTCATAACCTACGTTCAGAACCGGTCAGCATTATACTGGCGTTGTGGCTCCCTTTGCACCAAACAATTAAACAACTCTAATTACGTGGTAAAAAAGGTCGTCACCAGATTTACGTATCCAGATTTAATGAGCAGTAGACAAATATGAGTATAGAGATTTATCCAGTAGCAGACTAGCAGTTATAAGGAGATATCAGATTAGCAACCGATGGACACAAATTTTCAGTTTGCCATATGTTAAAAAAAAAAAACTTGCAAGAGGATGATTGTCTCCCTTCGTCATTCGATGTAGTTTTCGACGCAATTTTCATCTTGGGTCATTCGGAAACAGTCTCTTTCTAATGCTAACACAAAATTTATGAAGCAGAAGAATAAGTCCGAAATCAAAGCACCAAAAAGACATAGGCAAGCCAAATTGGCAGAACCAATATCAACTTAACTCCATGTACAGTATCCTTTGAATGATTTTTTCATAGAAGAAAAAGTTTCATAAGTAGATAGCACATTTCCTAAGCATGGTCCTCTGAAAACTATGGAAAACATCAACAGCACTAGTATAGCAAATCACAATCTAGATAGAAAAGATGATACCTGTACAGTCGATGTATTTTCAAAAAAGTTCCGCAGAAGTGGTTTCATACTGAGAACGTCGTCTGGAATCCAAGTATCACCCATCTTAGGAAAGGTATTGTATGCTCGGCCCTAGAAGAAGAAACAGTCTTATCACGGAGAACAGGAGGATAATTAATGGAACATTACCAAATGAAGAAGGAAAGTTTCATACTGCATCATTCCCAGCCACAAAAGCTCCCGATATTGCAGTAACACCGACAATAAGACTCACAGGAATAACAAGTCTTTTAACTTTTGTCGCACCATTTACCCAAGCTAGCGACTCAGCTGGTGGTTCAGGCATCACTACAGAAAGAGCATTCCAAAGCAGGCCACTGTAAATGGCAAAAGCTGAAGTAAGGTGAGCAGCAAGCCGATAAGGGCTTACCCGTGGCTCTGAATATTCAGATTCTGGCTCCTGAGGGAAAAAAAAAAAAGAGGCTTGGTTATATGTGAGCTCATTCTGAGTAATGTTACGTCCATGCTTATTCGGTGGAATGTCGAGTGTCCGATACTCTGGCCTTGTTACATGCCAAGACATCCCAAGCCGAAAAAACGTGAACCATTTTCACGACGTAGCCATATGCTTGTATCCGACACTCGAAGCCAAGTCGGAATAACATAAACACAGAGAACAAGATTTAAAGGTATCTTATTAGAATTCAGCACCATTACCTCAAGACCACTTTTGACCATCCACCAGCCAATAAAACCCTGGCCAGCACCGAGTGCAAAAAGACCTGATAGCCTCAGCCCTAGACCTAAGGTGATATATCCCTTTCGTAAGAAATAGGAAAACGGTAAAGCAAACATGATGCCAAGTGCTCTGCCCCACATGCGATGTGCATACTCCATCCAGTAAATAAACTTAAAATCTTCAAGACTCATCCCCTTGTTTATACTGAAGCAAACCCATAATTGCAATTAAGATTCACAATTTATAGAATAAAAGCATATATACCGCAAAGTATATGGAAACAAGATTATTCCACTATATCACAATCAACTTAAGATAAAAAGAGTTGTCATAAACGGGGTTAAAAGTCAGAACTAACCGCTTGTATTCAGGAGATTGCTTATACTTCTCAAATTCAGATATCCATTCTTCATCAGTTAAAGGAGGAAGGTTTCCGGTGAATTTCCAGTCAGTCATAGAGAGTCCAGAGCGGGTAAGTCTAGTAACTCCACCAAGAATGACCATGCTAAACACCCATGCAGCAGAACCAAACAGCCATATTCCAACCATTTTCTGAGCACGTGGCCCTCCAGTAACTAAAAGTTTCAAACCTGCCTTTTCAGCAGGAATTGATGCTGCTGTGCACATATTCCTAGCTGGATGTTTATAGAATCCCTGTTATTTAAAGCAAAATACGCTATTAAACAAGGCTTGTGAATATCAAAAACATTGATCGACTTCTGATACCTTCTCATGGATTCTTCACTTTCATTCTTCTTTTATGTTGGGTTGAAAAAGAATTGATAAATAATAAAACAGATCATGATTCAACAAACAAGGGCTATTTTAAGAGTTAATAGCCTCTAGCCACTACATCTGAAACTTGTTTGACATCGGTATTAAAATTCGCCAGATTCTACATAACAAAAATCTGAAGCCACATACTTAAACTTGGCCAAAACAAGACCAAAGTCTGAAAAACAAGTCGCTAAATTGATCCAACAATAGTATATTTCTGCAAAAACTAATTCTACATTCTTTGGTAGTTAGTATTCACTTCACAAACCTTAAATCCTGCAATGAACAACTCTAAAGCAGGGTCACCAAACTCGTAACACGACCAATTTGAATTCATAATAAATTAATAAGAATATGTTATTAGCTCAGAATAGAGCATAATCTGGTAAAATTATAACTAAACACCATCCTTCAAATATTTAATTAGGTGACTAAGTAAATCGAGTAATCGAGCTGCAAAAATGATCCCTTTTATCCCTTTTACCACTTACAAGTTACAAGTCCTCAACCTTAAAAAAGCATCCTCCCAAATAAGTTATTATAAACTCCCTCCATCGCAGTCAAAGGTAAACAAATGAATGAGACACACTAGCATGGAATACGTAAACAAATGACCGAGATGGAGGGGATATCTCCTCTAATACCTCTAATCCCAGATTCCCATCTACATACAAACCTTCACATTTCAATTTACACCATCATCAAATCCAACTTATCAACATAACAGCATCAATGGTAGTAATAATCCCAGAAAATTAAGCAATTAAGCAATGGTAATAACAAATTAAAAAGCAACAAAATACAATTACAGAAGAAACCCAGAAAAATTAAGAGATAAAAATACCTTGGGCAATGATCGAAACCCAAGAATGGTGGCATTTCTGGAAGCAGTAATGGATGAAAGATTGAAGCTTTCGGTTGAAAAAGCTTTGAAATTGGTGCCATTGTTGAAGAATTGTTTAGAATTAGAGTAAATTGAATTAAAAGTTTGGTTCTTTCTAAGTAACAATGTTGCAATTCTGTTCATTTTTGTTGTTTTTCCTTTCTCCTCTCCTCTGATCAAGCAAGTTAAGGGTTTTTGGTTTTTGGTGGTTTTAAGAATGAACAACAATGGGGTTTATGTTTTTGTGGTTGTTTTGTTTTCAGTTTGGTGGTTCATGCCAAATTGTCAATCGGGTTCAAAACCCGACATTACTAATTTAAGACGGTGTTAAGAAAAACTGCATATATAATAGTCGAGTATTAAGAATTAATGTTGGGGTTTTATATTTTTGTGATCATTTTGTGTCAAGTTTGGTGGTTCATGTGACTTTAAAATAGGAAGTTAGATACTCGTATTTAAGAACGAATTTATGATTAATAATTATGTTTTCTTACACACGAAAAATATACTTTGTAATTAGTTGTATTTGATTCTTTTTCAATTTAATGTATACTTTGTTATTTATTCAAAGAAAATTCGAGATATATTGATCTTTACTTGATTGAAAGATTTGTAGTTGCTCAAAGTGTTGTAAATTGTAATATATTCTTTTCCTTCACTCTAATTTCATACATTTAGGTAATACATGTGAGTTCTAGTTCAATCAAATGTATGAAATTGGAGTTAACGGATGAAGTCTATTTTACGGAAATATTTTAGGGAAAAGTTTTGCCTTTCGAAAGCTATTTAGAAAATATTCCATCCAATCTTAAAGACTTCAACAGTACAAATAATTGTGGTGTTGGACTACTATTAATCACAAGAAATAAAAGTTGCCAAGTCTCACAAGTCTTACCTATTTAACACAAGCTGAAAATCACAGGTCGGAAGTCTAATTAAGCAAAAAGGATGACTAAAAATATCAAAGTTAACACATTTCCGATTTCTCAACATTGCTTTATTATTACGGATTTTCTAACGTGTGCCCTAAGGCTCGAGAAGCTGGTTCAGGAATCAACGAACCAACTCTTGTGACTTTACATAAATAACCCTATCCCCCTCAATAATGGCCTAAATTAGAAAATTAAAAAAGATAAATACAGGGAAAAAATGTTCTAAATCATGACTATCTTTCTGCTCTGGCATGTCTCGACTTCCTTCGTTCCCCAAAACATGGGAATCGTCCACCTTTGCGTGACTGAACAAGCGTACCTTGGTTAACCTGTGCAGATAAACCAGTGGTGCATTACAACTCCCGACAAAAAAAAAACTGCAACTTTGCATAAAACACTGAAGACAGTCTTACATAGTACGAGGCCAACCCAAATAATTGTGTTTTCCTCATTTTGTAAGACCGTCTTAAATAAGTATTTGTATATGATCCAGAATGACTACCTTTGCCTTTCTTGGGTGTCGGGTGTTCCAGCAGAAAAGCATATTACACCCAGATGTCCCAGGCCCGGATTCATATCCCCTGTAAATTAGCAAGGTTGGGAACATGTTAGCAAAAATGAGAAGATCAATCACATCGAAAGAATGAACCAGTAAAAGAAAGGCAACTTACTGGTATTCCTTGCCAAGATTGGAGGCAAAGCCGCTTTGATGCAACAAACTTGGGGATATCGGAGGAGGGTCATTCCTTTTACTAATCTGATCTTTCTGGAGATCCTTCCCATCATTAACTTTCAAAGCCTGGATTTCAAGGTTGAGTTCGTCCTCCCAGTGATTCGAGGACAAATCCACAGGATTAGTCAATACCACTTGACTTTGACCGTAAGTGCCATCTTGAGGCAAAACCTGGTTTTTCTCAGGACGCAAACGACTCAATGATCGTGGTGTGCTTCTTTCTGCAGCTTGCAGCCAAGCCGATTCCAACCTTTGCTCACGAATAATAGATTCTATTCTCTGCATTGGAATCTCTTGCCGCCTCACATTGCTGATGTTGTCACTCGACTGTGCCAAAATACTTGGTGAGTTGCCACCCAGCACGGATGAATTTGGCCCCACCTTCAAGTTGCCTGATTTCATTTGTGTAGGTCCCGTGGAAATCGGTGTCAGACTGTCAGGTAACAAGATCAATCTGACCTCAACGCTTCGTCTCAAAACTGTCTCAATTGAATTAGTGATGCTAATCATAAAACGCTCAGCTCTGGATTTCACGTCTTCGTTTCCAAATGCAATGTACACAGTCAGAGCACCTACAAGCAGAAATTTAAGTCAAATGCAACTCAATGGCACCAGCCACCGTATTAAAGTTTAAAACATTCATCTTCTTGAATAAAAACAGCATGCACTCACCATCAACTTCGGCAATTGAAAGTAACTTTCCATGACTATGAAGTAGTTGTCTTAAAGTGTTGGAATGGCACCGCTCAATGCACTGTAACCAGATATCATTTAAGGCATCCATATTTGCTTGTTCATCAAGGGACGCAATGCTATCTACGCTATTTAGTGAACGCTTGTGTGTGGCCTTGGAATCCTCAGGAAAGGTCAAGTTTCTGGTGCCACCTGCAGAAAATGAAGTCGGAGAAGCTGATCTTTGCATTATATGTAGGGCATCAGGAGTTTGTTTATGTCCAGAAGCATCTCTTGATGCAGAAGATGGATCGTCTATGGTAGTTTTGGAGCTTTGTTTCTTGCTACTTCCTGATAGCGTAAATTCTGGGGAAGTAACTGAGCCCAGCTGTAATAATGTCGCTGTGAACCATGTCGATCTCTCACTGGAAACTCTCAACTGCTTTTCAGATTCTGAAAGAAGCTTTAACGCGTGTTTTAGTTTCTCCAGCTCAATGTCTGACACTGCAAACAGACACAAAGTTCAGTAAGTAAATAGAGTTAATGGAATAAAGAACATGTGATTTGAGCTGTAAGAAAAATGAATTACGGAATTTTGAAACCAGACAGCACATTATATGATTTAGCTTAGAACACAAATCTGAAGATGAGATGGCTATTAGATTTTCGATGGCATACAAGATAGGATGATTGGCGGATACAAGGAAAGATGAGCATTTCTTATTATATGCAGAAATGCCAAATAGTGACCGGGGTGCCTAATTCTTATAACCCGGAGGGGATGACTACCTACTCACAGAAAAGTATAAACGCGAGTAAGTGACCAGTCCTCGTATCCCATTATTCCATTAAACTACAATAAAGATCATTCATAACTGATATTTGAAAATAGCAAACTTAGAAACTTCAGTTAAATAGTTCAGCAGGTATATCGAATACTGTTTACATGGCTAAAGTCTGGAAGGTAGAAGTTCACCTACGATAAGCAGAAAGATCAAATCATGTTGTTTTTTTTCATATTTGATTTGGACCGTGATTGATGAAGTCACCTAAATAGCTTCCTAAAGGAAACCCACACAGCAATCTGCCAACGAGGTAAAAGATGCACAGTGGCCAGAACGCAGACCATCTAGTTTCGGAATTACAGGTACAGAAATACAGATTAACAATTAATTTACAGTTTGTCTCACTTATGACCTCTGTATGGGTCACTATTGTGAAACAATGCCTCTTCCTATGGTGATTAAATAATAATCATGTTGGAAAATGGTACGATTTGGGGGTGTGTACAATGGCCTTAAGTGAGAATCTACATTTTTTGAACAAGTAATTAAGCAAAATAAAGTTAAGAGACCAGTCAGTAATTATTGAATTTGATAATACTTACAACTTCGACCACCTAGGGGGGAATCACTGCATCTGGCATCAGCGAGTTGATACGACCCAGCAATTATGTCCATTATGAGGCTGGCCAGTTGAGACATTAAAACAAGAGGATCAACTCCAGAATCCATCAACTCCCTGGCTCTTTTAACCGTTTCTCCAGTATTCGATGACATAGCTAACTCAAGAAGTTCAAGTAGTTTGTTATCTGGGATAACACCAACCTATAGCATGAAAAGTAAAGCATAAAGACTTTGGCTTTAAAAACCATCAAACTGAAGGAAGTGCCCTGATCACAGGAAATTCTAGAATACACAAATACTATTTGAGTCCCACTTACACACTCACAGACTTATATTATACTCCCTCCGTCCCGGTCAATTGTTGTCCTTTCGTTTTGGCACAAAGACCAAGGAATGAGGAAAAGGCCAATAACTAAATGACAAGTGGAACAAATTGAATGAGAATGATCAAATTACTCATCAAGTTCATTCTTAAAATAGAAAGGACAACAAATGATTGAGACACCCCAAAATAGAAAAGGACACAAATGACCGGGACAGAGAGAGTATATACAGTTGAAACTCCTCTAAAACACCCTAAAACAGGAATCCGTTGAAAGCTTGATGGCTGACAGCAATAAATTTATCGATGACACCTATTCATCTTTTTCTGGACTGATTCCATGGATGTACACTTTTATTTGGTAGAATAAGCAAATTTTCACAGTTAGATGCCTAGATGTTGATAGAATGTTTATTGTGGATGCTTAGGTTTATTATCGAATTTTCTTGAGCTCTATTTGAGATTATATTGACCTGTCAATTTGGCATAGATGGTGGTGAAGTTTTAAAGTAGAAACAGCAACTTTCATCACAAATTATGTTCTCTCATTCAAATAGTGTTAAGGGTACAGTACTGTTCCAAACATGAAAGTATTAAAAGAGCTGTTGTATATTCTATGCTCCAGGTTCTTTAAAGGTCCTTTTTATGAAAGGAGCGTGGGTTCCTAGCAAATTAAAGGCAGGTCAGACAGAACAATAAGGGATCGAACATAGACGCATCCCTTGCAATCTGTTTAAATAAAGATACAGGTAGGAATCGTAGGATGTTATACTTTACTTTTGCAGTTCCAAGTTTAGCTGCATGCATGCATAGCTGATCAAAGTTAAACTAAAACACAAACCCAGGGCCTCAAAGACTCCCCATTTATGGTAGAGTAAGAGATGGTCGAATACTCGAATTTACACAACCTTACCCATAAGCTGAAGAAATGGTTTGATAATTCTGTCAGCTGACTACCATTTCACAATACCAGAAGCTGAAGCACATGGAAGTGATAATAATGAAATTTAAATTAAGTCTCAAGAATTTCAGCTCTATTATTACTAGTCATATTGCAAAACAAAGTCAAGTTTAGTTTTAAGCAACTTACCAAAAGCACATAGTATAACGAGAGAAGTAAAAAAGATGCAGAAAACTGAACTTACAAGCTCATTAACAAGAGTAGTAGTAATTGTTTTCCCAAGTAAGCTCAACTGGTCTAACATAGTTTCTGCATCCCGTAGCGACCCATCAGCATTCAGTGCAATTAAGTCCAAGGCATCATCATCTACGTCAAGGTTCTCTTCAACTGCTATTTTTCTCAATCTACTCACAATATCATCTTCTCTTATTTTGTTGAAAATATATTTCTGACAACGAGATAGCACAGTACGCGGCACATTTTCAAGATCAGTAGTAACAAATATGAACACAACTCGTTGTAGTGGTTCTTCCAGAAACTTGAGAAATGCTAACCATGCCTTAGATGGCAGCAAGTGGCATTCATCAACTAACAGAATTTTGTACCGCGAAAAAGCTGTTGAGGGTGCAATAGACAAGCTTTTCAGTAGGTATCTTGCTCTATCTATAGCTTTCTTGTTTGTTCCGTCAACCTCTAACAAATCTTTGCTGCTGCCAGAGATAAAATCAGTACATTCCCGACAGATTCCACATGGTTTTGATCCCTCCGTAGCCAAACAATTCAAAGCAGCAGCAAAGATTTTCGCAGATGATGTTTTCCCTGTCCCACGGGGACCTTGGAAAAGATACACAGGCGCAACTCTCCCTCTTGATACAGAATTCATTAGAGATTGAACCACGACAGTTTGTCCGATCAACTCATCAAAAAAGACTGGCCGGTATCTCTGACTTAAGCTCCTAATATTTTCAGGTGAGCTCTCCTCTTCAGTTTCCTTACCAACAGCCATGAAATCCAAGCCTTCCCGACTCCTACAGCTCGATGACCACCTCCTCCCATCTAGCCGGCTCACACCTTCCAAATTGAGCTCTCCAAAATTTGTAGATAGCTCATCATCACTGTTACCTGTAGCCAACGAAGAGTCTCCTCCATCGCAGCTATTAGCTAGCAAGGGAAGATGACCTTGTGCCATCTGGGAGTGGATCTTCTGGTTTGTACGTGATGAAGATCTGTGTCGTTTATGAAGCCCTTTTCGGCTTCCACAAAGTAACCGACCTCCTGTTCTCCTCAAAGTATCGGATAATGAAGGAGAATAGCAACTCCCACTAGATCCTTTATATTTCGACATCTTCTTTGACCAAATCCCGCATCCATGACGACCAGGCATATCTAAAGGATCTTCCTCCTCATTATCCCCATCATCGAAAGAAGCAGAAGTCCCATCCCATGATCCAACAGTACTAGGATTTCTGCAATTCCCAAAGGCAAATCGGGTAAAAGAGCCCGTCGACAAGGCAGGAGTGCTAAGGGTATAAGAAGAATCATCCCTCCGACTACCTCGTAAGAACCTATGCCTATGTCTAAGCCTAGATAGCAAAGGTGATTCTACTTGAACTCGGCCCAACTCCTCCGAAACACAGTAGCTCCCAGTATCATCAGATTGATCAGCCAAGCTAACCGAATCATCCTGACTCAAGACCAATGAACCCAATCCCCTTTGCAACTTCAAAAACTTCCTATCAGCAACTACTCGCTGCCCTTTCTTCTGTTTTTGTTTATGCAACTGTTGCTTTGAAG
Organism: Silene latifolia; assembly: GCF_048544455.1. Taxonomy (NCBI): domain Eukaryota; kingdom Viridiplantae; phylum Streptophyta; class Magnoliopsida; order Caryophyllales; family Caryophyllaceae; genus Silene; species Silene latifolia. The sequence goes on along the minus strand of NC_133527.1, from coordinate 186,962,183 downwards.
ACAAAGCACCACCACCACCGCCACCATTTTTCCTAATAGACTTCTTACCAATTCCCCTCCTAGCCATGGTAGGAGATGCCATGGACACAAGCCTCGTGTCCTTGCATCTAAACGTGGTAGTATAACGTCTATGGTGGTTGGGCCGACCTCCCCTCCGACCATAATCCCCTACAAAAGTATCACTCTTAGAATCACCACCCGGGTTCCTGTCATCACTCAAGCTATCATCACCACCACTAGCACCACCAACACTCCGCGCAAGCGAAGATCCATCATTTACATTATTAACACCACCATCACCACCGCCACCAACACCGATATCATTACCTTCCAAATCAAACCTACCCAAACTCTTCTCACTAGAAGACTTATTATTACTCCTCCAATTATACAAAAACACCCTCCTTTCCTTTTCCTTCTCCTTCAAACCCCTAACTTTACCATCATTATTATTGCTAACAACACCATCATTTCTAGAAATTAAATTGTTATCATAATTAGTATTATGATGGTGATAGTGATGATTATGACTAGTACTATTATTAATCAAAAAAGAGGGGGCCACAGATCTAGATGAACTTAAAGGAGATTTCCAAGATGAAGTTGTACCAGGATCACGCAATACTCTTGCTGCTTTTCTTATTTGTGTCAACTCTTTCTTCAAATGCAACCTACTTGCATCATGAACTCTTCCTCCTCCTACTCCTGACATCTTCTCTCGGCCGTGGCGGATCTAATTGGGCTAGCAGGGGCGCTCGTCCACACTAAACAACGAAAATTTCGAAACTTTTAGTTAAAATCTCCAATTCCTTTTCCTATTTTACATTATAATATTACTAGTTCGCCCCACTAACTTCAAATCCTAGTTACGCCACCCCTTAATACATTCAAACAACAAAAAAACAACTTTTTTACCCTACAAAATTTGCATTCAAACAACAACAAAAAAAGAACTTTTTACCTCTGATTTACTCTTTTCCTACAGAATATGCATTCAAACAAACAAATTTAAAAGAAGAAAAAAAAGACCATTTTTTTACACCTAGTTAAAAAAAAAATGTAAAGTACCCAGAAAAGAAATTCACATTTAAATTGAATTTAAAGAGTGCCCATATCAATAAAAAAAGTGACCCACTTAATGATTTATATTGACTTTGAACAAATCTTTCCAATAATGTAACAAACACCAACCAAAAAAAAGATGTGATTGTTTAGTTTTTTGTGAGAAAGATGAATTAATGAAGAAGATGTGGGATTGTGGAGAAGTAATGGCTATGCAGATCTATATCATAACTATCATATGTTTTGTTTATGTTAATGTTAATGTTCAACATAACATGCTACAGTATCTTGTCATTATTGTAATAATGGTAGAAAATGAGTAGCGTAATACCGGTTTTAAGTTTAAGACGGATATTAGTAAAGAAATGGTATTGTTTAGGATGTGACACTGACAGATTTGCATAAAAAGCAATAATTTATAAAGGGTAGTGATGATTGAGGTTGATGAAGAGAGCCTTTTTCTGTCTATCTCTAGATTATCTTTCTAGGGTTTATGTTGGCGCCCAAATTGTTAAAATGTGAAATTAAATTTGGAAGAGCGTGTATTGTGGGGATTGATTATGATTTTGTAATTTGTCATATCAATTTACCATGTAAATATATACCGTAATTATTTTGTGAGACGGTTTTTTTTGTTTAAAAGACAGCTCATTTATTAGTAATAAATGAACAATATTTTTATAAAAAAAAAAACGTTTTACAATCGAGCAATAGCAATAGTGATTCTTACTCTTTGGGTGATCACTAACTCACTAAGAACCTAAAATAAAAAGTTCTTTTATTGCAAGTAAAAGGTTATTCTTAATGTTAAGAATTGAGTTCCAAAATAAGAACTTGGTTGTTCATACATAGGAATTAGAGAACCAATAAGCATACTTTAAAAAATGTGGAAGACCAATTACTTATTTTTTATTTTTTATTTAAGAACTTTATACAAATTTCATCTATTGTAAGCAAAAGTTCTTAAACATTGTAACTAATAAAATATAGAAAAATTCTTAGGTCCTCCGGGAGGACAATTAATGTGTCCTCCCTAGCCAATAAGAAGTCTTTATGGCTATATTTATCTTATATTTACTTTTATATTTATTGCTTTTAAATAGCCATGAAGGCTTCTTATTGGCTAGGGAGGACACATTAATTGTCCTCCCGGAGGACCTAAGAATTTTTCTAAAATATAATATAGCATAAGAAGAATTTAATATAAAGTTCTTGCTCTAAGAGCGTCTTATTCAATAAATCGTCTCATAATATAAAAGTAAACTTTTTTGCATGAATTTTTTTTAAAAGTTGAAAAGAGGAGTAAATTTTAGCCTCCATATCCGGAGTAATTAATTGATGTAACAGCAAAGCATGGGAATCTATCCCTGTTTGGCCAAGCATCTTTAATATTCTTCCATTTCAATATTAAATCATTGCCTTAGATAGAATCAATTTTTTTTTTTTTTTTTTTTTTTTTTTGGGTACATAGATAGAATCAAATATTGGAGTGGTAGTGGTAAATTTGTAGCTAGAGTAATCATCATATTATAGTTTCCTGATTTAAAAATATTTTTAATTTTGTTCAAATATGTTAACGATAATAATTTGATTGAGGAGTCGTATAAACTTGAATTTAACACGCCTGAAATGATTAGTGACTTAAGAATTAACCTCATTGATACCGATAATGATTTGGATTTAGTTATCATTTAAACGAATATCGGTTTGTACTTGTAACTTGAGTACTCATATTGTCTGATTTAAAAACAATCAAAATGTTGGTTTCGACATAATTCGATTTGTAAATGCGATGATAATAATCGGTAGAAGCAAATTTAGTAATTTAGACCGAACATGACATTGTCTTGTGACTATTTGACTTAATTATGATCTAGCTAATAACAGTTTCACATATATGGAGTAACTCTCACCATATAATAGCCGAAATATGAGATCCTAACTGAACGTTAAAACAAGACGACAAAACGCCAAACTACAACTCTAGTATGACCTAAATCCAATGCGACTCCTTTAAGACCCGACTAAACTATGTCCCAATGTGAACTAACGAATTTTGAATGATGATATCCATCCGTTAAAACTTAAAACTTTATATATTTCCTCCGATTTATTTAATTATTTACGCTTGATCTAAATACTCGTTACACCCTCCGTCAGATTCACTTGATTACCTTTTTTTTTTTTATGATCCACCTTTAAGTTTAAAATTTATCTCGTTTAATGTTAAAGACGGATAAAAGGCCGACTTTTTGTAACAAATGACAACTAATGAAACGCAAATGAATGGATACATGCCCAACCTGAAATTGAAACAAGACTGGTGCAAATAAAAACGCGCACATGTAATGGCTTTATAAGTTGCATACTATCTCAATCGCACTTTAATTTGTGTCATTGTACACAGATTTCAACGTCTAACATTGGTCTTTTGCAATGTTTTGTAGTATTACTAACATAGCGACATGTATTTGTACTCAGTTGGGGCCTTGATGGAGGTGTGTACTGACTTCTGACTAATGCATAGTGCTTGTAATCAGTTTAATAGACGTTGTTTTCTGTAAGTTTTATAACTGGGTCCTTGTGTGGTGGCCGGTGGGACTTGTGAGCTATACAGTTTGGGTCTTGCAGATAAACCATTGTCACTCCTGCCTCGATATTCAACTATATATTCTTGCTCGTGACAAAAAAGTACTTGTGATGTCTCATAACCATAGTCTTTTTTTATCGTTAACTAAGTCGTTGTGAGACGTCACGAATGAGAGTTGTGCTCGATATTGCTCTAGCACGAATTTTTATTCATTAATGTCATAAGCTTGTTAACCAAATGGGTTTAGTGTGGTGGTTGCTCACCTCATCCCTTAATCATGAGGTTAGGGGTTCGATCTCTGCTCATGGGAATGGAGCAAACTCTTTGCCCAGCCGTTTACCTCTTCGTGAAAGCACCCGCGGCGAGGGGATTATACATTGTTGTCGACGACTCGACGGTGGACACCCCGGTTTAAACCAAAAAAAAATGTCATAAGCTTGTTACATCTCAACACTATTTTAGGGAATTAGAGGTTTGATAGAATTAGATAGTCAGTTGATATATTTAATATATGAGTTAAATACGTTAGCCTTAGCTTATAGGTGATAAGGCATCATCATGGCGCCCAAATCCAGCAACTCCATAGTCCAATCGAGTTGATTACCATGAGAACGCTCTCTATAGGGACCATTGTCATGTCACCGAGTAGTTTGACCCTCTATATATATTTTTATTACACTAGTCACCACGTTTATAATACGACACAATAACCCAACATCTCTCTAAGTGAGAAGTACAAAAGCTTTATAGAGAGAACCGTAACCTTAGCCCCAAGCAAGGTCCGAGAGCCTCGTACGAGGCCTTGTTTGTTCACGTGTGCAGGTCGTTCTTGAGGAGGAGGACGGAAGTCAACCAAAGAGCATCAACAAGGACCGCGTTGATCCGGAGACATCTGAAGAAACGGTCTCTTAGTTATTTAGTCCAAATTAATTTGTTGTCGTTAGTGATAATTCTTTACTAAAAGCCTCAAAAATAACCTTTCAAATACCTTCTTCGGAAGGGAACGACATAGGGCGAACCCTTCATATGGAGACTAGTTTTAACCCTCTTACTATTGGGGTCGGTCGCCCGTCTTCCAGCATGTGATCCAGCTAGTAGTGCGACCGGTTGTACAACAACGTAACCACGCCAAGATCGGGAAAACCGTTGGAAGGGTATTGTGGTCCAAATAAGCACCCTTACTTTGTGAAAGAATCCAATTATGGCAAACGAGGCCCCCGGTCTGGGAAGCTCAAAACAATCATAAAGAACCTCTAGCAAGCTCAGACTCTTATCCCGGTTAACCAAAAAAAACCTATAGAAAATGTCAAAGGAGAACCTATACATGTCACACCCCATCAACTTCTCCTTGCGCCAAATCCCAAAAGACTGGTGGTGATCCCACATAAATTATTAGTCCAATATGACATGATTTGGGAGTCATCGATTAGGGTTAAATTTTGCACCATTCAATTTTGTATCTGTTTAGCCGCCAATTATTAAAAAAAAAATTATTATTGCGTCTATCTTATTGAGTTCTTTTACTAATTTCTATTTAAAAATATGAATTATACAAATAGCATTTTCTTAATTCACAGTTTTTTTTTTTTGGTACTATAGAATTAAATTTGGTAAAATAGGGTAGTGGAAAAAAATGGTTGTAAAACAAGTGAGAGCAAGAAACCAAAATTGCCCTATTTGTGTTGCTAAATGGACAATCGACTATATAACCAAGTAACACTTGAACCAACCAAATAACGGAAGCAAACAAAATAACAAAAAATGTTTGCACACACGAATATATACCAACAAGATAAGAAGACTAAAAGGATATACTTCGTATGTGGTAAAATACATTGTAAGAAAACCTTTGACCGTAAGCCGGTACAAAGCTCATCCACTAATTAAACAATAATAAAGTTGACACAACTAATAAGACTTTCCTAAAACATCAAAAGACATCACATATATGAAGAAACGACCATGAAACAATAAGCTTGCACAAATCTCACCAAAAGGTGAAAAACAAGAAATATGCTACCATTAATCCTATACTCCCTCCATTTTTTAATATATGACGTTTTGCTTTTTCGAGGCGAGTCTTTGACTTTAATATTTACAAAAATATATTTGGTAAAAAATTATAAAAATTATACCATTAAATTCCTTATGAAAAACTCTTTCATATGAGTATACATTTCACTATATTTAAACATATAATTTGAGAGATATTGAAGAGAGAAGTGTGTGTCTCGAAATGTGAGAAAGTCATATACAGAAAAATAGAGGGAGTAGTAGATGTTTGCTGCAAAACAGATTTCGGAAGCTTGAATTGAAGATTGAACTGGTGAAAATAAAGCCGATGCAATTTATGTTTCAGTCCTTTTCGATGTGTATAATTTTGGAAACTTGTATCTCCAATAGATGTTGCAATGTGAACAAATACGTGTATATATGAGTTTTACTTAATGGGGACCACCGTACTGATAGATGAGAATCTACCACATCCCCCCCTCCCACCTCGCTTTAATAACATCTCTAATTGGGTTGATTCTTCGGGCTTGAACAACGCTTGCCAGCTCTACCAGAATTCAACTACAACTAATAAAATAACCGGAAAAAATCGACCCGGTAATGAATTGAGGAGTCAGACCAGGCAAAACCTATCTCAAACTGAAATGACCATACCTGATAGTGACCCCGATTCAATAATATACCCGTTTATAACCCGACAATAATCTAACCCAACAAATCCCGACCCGACAAATCTATCCGAGTGACCCAAAAACGACTTAACCCGAACCCTAGCAATGAATTGACCCGACTAAGCCAGCCTATAAGTAACCCAAACCCGACCCGTATGCAATCACGACCCAATATGACCGAATTCAATCCGATTGAACCAGATAAAACCGACCGAACTAACCCAATTACCACCTCTACTTCGTATATACGCTAATATAGCAACTAAGAAATGAATTAAACTCCAATCTATTTTAATATTGTTAATAAGGACAAAAAATAGTCAATAGGCTCCATAGCCTCCAACTCCAATGCATATTTGTGTTGCATTATTCTCCTAGGCTCCTAGTCCCCTACTAGGCTACTATCTAATCACTTCCGGCATAATTGCATAATCCGTGAACGTGAATGGGTAAGCCGTAAGCGTAAACACAAGGGCACAATCGTCAAACAAAAAACCAATCCCCGTGGCCCACCATATTTTATCCGTGGATATATAACTTCCCCAAATCAATAAAACTCCATAACAAATCAAACACTCAGAAACAAAGATTACAAAAAGATGAGTAGAATTACTACTTCAATCTAAAACCCTAATTTCATAAATTCTTTCAATTTCCCCAAATTGTTTTGTGCTTCTCATTCATATAAACCCTAATTTCAACCTACGCGTTTCAATTTCCCCAATTTGATCTCTCAATCCAGTACCGAACTATCCTAATTCGTTGTAGAATTGTTTTAATTGGGGAAAAAATAATGGAGGTAAATAATCAGAATATACCTAGAACTGTTGAAGAAGTTTTTAATGATTTTAAGGGACGACGTTCTGGTTTGATCAAAGCTCTCACTTCTGGTATTTTGTTTTTGTTTTTCCTTTGTTTAATTGAATAATTGTTGAGTTCGTTGTTTAGTTTCTGCGTTTTTTAATCGTTTTGATTATAATTGTTTTCGTTGTTTTTGTTTTGCAGACGTTGAGAAATTTTATCAGCAATGTGATCCTGGTGAGCATGTGGAATTTGCTTCGTATTGTTTTTTTTGTTATGCTTGATAATTTTCGTGTCGGTTTTTCGAGTTGATTTTTCAATTTACTAGGTTGCTGCAGTTAGTTTTGAGTACTGGGAATTGGAAAGCAATTTGTGGATAATTTTGGCATTTCGTTATTGGTTGTCACTTTCAGTTTTTTGTTTTGTACGTTATTGAGGTAGTTTTGATGTTGACGGATTTTGACATGGGTCATGCGTAACTTAACGACTTTACCGGCTAAGTTAACATATGTATGCAAGTGTTATGTTGTCAGTCTGTGTTGCTGGACTGTTTCGATGTGTAACTGTAGTGTATTACACTATGTCAAGAAATCGTCTCAACCAAACCAAAAGCTTAAGCTGATGGTTGTAGTCCCAAGATTGATTTTATACTCTAACACGGGTGCTTAATATTCCACTTTAGAAATTGGGGGCGGTGAGATTTGAACCCGTGACCTTTTAGTCACATGGCTCTGATACCATGTCAAGAAACCATCTCAACCAAAACCAAAAGCTTAAGCTGATGGTTGGAGTACCAAGATCGATTTTATACTCTAACACACTATTATGGATTAGTTATTCGTAGTGCTTAAACTCATCTTGCTTGCTCTTGGAGGGGTTGGGGGAATCCGTGATTCCATGATTACTTACTAGGAATTCCTGTGCTACTTGTAAATTATACATCATATCAATGTGGCCAGAGTGGCTGATTTTTCTGCATAGATTAGTGACTTAATGTTGAGAATAGTGAGGGTTTCTCTTATGACGGATCTTGAAAAGCTGAAGTGCTATAAGTTTATCATTAAATTTGTTTCAATGCATATTCGTGCAGTAGAAGTATCATGGTCACCTGTATTTGACTACTTGGGATACTTCTGTGTTTTATATTATAAGCCATCACGTAAAAATATAAAATTATAGGTCAGTTGTATGACCTGTATCTCACCTCAAGCTGAGGGCTAGTTAGACCCTATGATAACTGTGATAAACTTCTAAAAGTTTTGCTAATTACCAGACTCGTTCATAGTGCTCCGGTTGAAAACAGTCTTTATTGAACAAATGTTTTATCCTTGTCACACACCCTTTGTTTCTGATTAATATTCTTATATCAATATCCAAAGCGTTTTTCAGGTATGACTTTTTAATCAGTTCCTCCTTTAATATCACCCATACCCCTTCCCTTTGATACTTTTCTGTAAGACCCATAAGGCCGCCTTTATGTGTTGGTCTAGTTACTCTAGTAATCAAACCTATACTTTAGGGTTTTATGAAACTTTGATGTTTTTTGGACATGATTACAGTATCTACTTGTGTTCACTTAAGAAATTAATTCATTGACTTGCAGAGAAGGAGAATTTGTGTCTCTATGGACTTCCAAATGAGACCTGGGAAGTTAATCTTCCTGTCGAAGAAGTTCCTCCTGAGCTTCCTGAGCCTGCATTGGGAATTAACTTTGCTAGGGATGGTATGCAGGAGAAGGATTGGCTATCGCTAGTTGCTGTTCACAGCGATTCGTGGCTACTTTCTGTAGCATTTTATTTTGGTGCTCGCTTTGGTTTCCATAAGAATGACAGGTATATTTTTTACGTGTTCAGCTATGTAAACTGTTCACTGATGCAACTTTAGAGTGCTATGAAACTTGTTATAGGCCTGTGCAAGCACTGCTTAGTTCTATAATTTACTCATACATTTTGTGTTGTTTTTTCGAGGCACGTGTTATTTGCAATCATTTAGGTTTGTAGTGAACCTGTAAAAACCCAATCCGCTCCTACCCGCCATGGTACTAAATTGCGGTTTGAGAATTGATTTTGGAATTGGTGTCACATCACGGTCTCAGTCATGCTGCTATAAAGCGGTCGATACTACCCAAAACATGGCCGTGGTAACCTTCACAACCTTGAAAACATCAGCTGCAAATCTTGGAGGGTGGTCTTTCAGTTTGGAAATGTTTCAGATTATACGCTTTTTAAGCCAATTTGAGGTTTTGGAGCTACATATACCGCCATCAAGTGTCATCAGGAATAAATCCTTCTTGAAAAATTATTAGTTTTAAATGTATGATTATATTTGTAATACAAATGCATTACTTTAGTCAATAAGGCAGGTTTTTCATCCATTTTTATAAAATCACATGGATCTATATAGTCTACCTTCTGTTTGTTGTTAGTCTTAGGTTAGTAATTGTAGGATAGAGTAAGCTCTTTGATTTTAGTATACAATGGTTCATTGTTTGGGTAAATCTACAGATTATAAACGATTTTTGCTTTTTACTCTGCTGATACTTGAGGTGTAAATTAGCCAGTATCTGCTTCACCAGTGTTACACGGTTCGGAGTTCGGACCCCCGATTCTCGAACCAGATTCGTCGGACCCGAATCGGGGTCGTTCGCGAACTAGGTCGCCGGAATTCGCGAACTAGACCGGTCAGATCAACGAACTCTAGTAGAGAGAGCATGGCTGGCCGGAGAAGGTGCTAGCATGGCTTGCCGGAGAAGTGCTAGTATGGTAGTGGTGAAGGAATAAAGAAGGAGACGAAGGGGAAAGGAGGCGCAAAAGAGTGTAGTGGAGTTAAGAAATAATGGATAGGTAGGGTTTTAATTCAAATGACAACTTTGTCCTTTATTAAAATGTGGGGCTGACCACTTAAGTTACTTTTTGTAAGGACTTATTGGTACTTTGCAAAAACTTGGGAATACACGTATTAAATTAAATATGCTGACAGTGTTACTTTATTTGACTTTTCTGTTTTCTTATTAGTGGTAATTGGCAAAGTACACAACTTCCAATAAAGACTCTTCCTATTTTCATGTGTTTTATTTAATTTCCCGACTTAAATTATAGATTGTTTATTTACACCTCGAACCCAGTTCACTATGTATAGCGAATTACGAACTACGAACTCGAATCCGAACCGAATCGAACCCCGAACCATGTAACCTTGTGCTTCACTCAATGTAAAAGTTTTCAGTGCTCTGGCGCAGTGAATTCCTTCAATCAAAATCTATTATTTTGAGTTTAGATGATATAAAACGAGATGTTCCAGGTCTTTCTTTGGGCTAGTTCTTTTAACATGGTTTTCGTATGGAGTTTAACTTTGGTTTGGGAAGTTATGTGGAGTCGTGCGAAGTACAATATTTGTGGTGCAAGATGCAGCATGGTTCACCTAGAAAGCATGCTGTTCTCTGTTAAGAATCTTCAGCAGTGCAAATAGCACTATCAAGGACTTAACAACTGATGGTATTTGGCATTTTTCCCGAAGTTCAGATTTGAAGCAGGATAAGCCCTATTTGTTTTGGTAATGGTTCATATCTAAGTGTTCCTCGGATACAAGCTCTGGTTGGAGATGCGGATTATTATTTGGTATTAGGAGTGTGGTGGTTTGTTTATATTCTAAAGTTAGGTCACAATAATATTTGTTCTAATCTTGAAGGGTTAGATAAGAAAAATTAACTAGGATGGAGTTGGTTCATGCATTTGTTGCAGTTCTTTTGAGGCCATATCCCAATAATCTTGGATCTTATCACCAATTTACGTTCTGAGTTAAGCATGGATTGTTCAGTCGAGATGAGCTTAAGCTGTGTTTGCTTTTCCTGTATATTCAAGGATGTTTCTCATTCTCCTGTTACTTAGATCACCTGAAGAGTGACCATCAGGTTGTGGCTTTGTGCAGAGACTTAGAAGCTGCACATTGAACAGTGGATCCAGAGTTACCTCTAGACAGTAGACACATACATATACTATATATTTGCCAGTCATGTTTTGTGGATCCTTAGTTTCCATTTCCAACAAAGCCAGAGACTTATAATTCTTTGGTTTTGGATTATGATGAATTAAAGCAAGGTGGCTCAAAAAAGTGCATGCAAAATGGCTCAAAAAAGGGCCTGTAAGCATTTAAATGGATTTAACGACTTCCCTTTTAAGGCATTTTTATACTTTACTGTCTTATTACGAGATGTTCTTCCAAAGTCTCTTGGCCTTCTGTGAGACTAGTCTGCCTTAAGTAGCCTTGTTGGTTTTCTGATATCATAATGTTGCTTTTCCCATCTCATCACAAAATTGTCTCCATCTTCTGGCGCTACAAAAAACAAAAGCAAAAACAAAGCAGAAAATAGAGAAGAATCCCAGATCGCATTCTAGGCAGTATGTTTATACTGGATTTCTCTGCTATTAGGGTGTCTTCATCGCATATGATTTTTCTGTGCCTATTTTGTGAATTGTGATTACTAATTTACTATGCCAATGTTGCTCCTGAAGAAGCTAACTTATCTATCTTTTGTTTTGCTGCTTGTCATTGCTAACTTTCTTTTTTTTTCCTGAAATTTGTTCAGGAAAAAGCTATTTCAAATGATAAATGATTTGCCAACAGTCTTTGAAGTTCTGTCCGGAAATGTTAAGCAACCCAAGGACCATTCTGGTCCTCATAACAGCAGCAGTAAAAAATCAAAGGTATCCTTTATCTCATAGTAGCTGAAAATTCTTCTACTTTTGCTTTTCTTATATCTCACCATTTTTAAGTTGGAAACTAGAAACGTCTCATTGTTGCTTACAAATAGGTGCAAGGATGTGTACCTTCGACCCTCTCTATCCTGCCATTTGTGGGAGCTCTTGAAACCCGTATCTGAACAAAATAACCCAACCTAATATGACCCAAATCTCTAATCTGGAGTCTGGACTCACCGTAGCCTTTAATGGCCCCTAACAGACCCATACCCCGTAATGACTCGTCGATAACACATCCAAACAGAAATGACGCGATCCTTCCCGAGTCTAGATGTTATATTCAAAATGTCACGAGCCTAATGAGCTGTTTGCTGAGTCTAACTGAGGCAATGTTCTTATATGACCTGTCTTCTCTTCCTTCCCATGTTCACAGTCACGACACCCGGAGAATCACACTAAAGCAGTGAGGATGCCTATACTACCAAAGGAAGAAGGAAGCGGGGAAGAAGATGAGGAAGATGACGAACAAGCAGGAACCCTTTGTGGAGCGTGCGGGGACAATTACGCTGCTGATGAGTTTTGGATCTGCTGTGACATTTGCGAGAAATGGTTCCATGGTAAATGTGTTAAAATCACTCCTGCTAAAGCCGAGCACATCAAGCAGTACAAATGCCCAGGCTGCAGTACCAAAAGAGCTCGTGTTTGAAAGGCTTATGTGTTGACTAAAACAAGGTCAAGTATAAACTTCTATTTGCATTCCCGGTTAAAAAACAGAAAGTTCAGGTTCGATTCGTTTGGACTCATGAAATTAGAATGTGTTTGGAGGATATATAATCAAGAATATCCTGTGTTAGTTATACTAATTCTTCAAATTTGTAGGAGCGGGTTTTGAGGCAAAGTTTACCTGCAGTAAACGCGCATTATGTTATTTTCACCAATTTTTTTTTTTGCTATACTCCCCTATTTTTATTAAAAACGCAATAGGTCCAGTAGTTTTTTGTTCGGTCTTTTAGTTATTACTGCAGATCTAGTACTAGCAACGACCGATGACTTACGACCCACTGTATCCATCCCTTGAAGCGACATAAGAGCCCAGAGGTGCCCATTTCAGACCTTACCGCTCGGTCCTAGCTAGAGTGGACAGAAACATGACCAAGCCGTAAAACGGAAGTAAACTGTTCAAAATCTGGCCATATATCTGCGGGTATGGCGAAAAAAACTACCGCAACTTAACTATGGGCCTATTGGCAACGAACACTAGCCAAAGCTTAAACTGACGGTAAATGTGATGGATGTTACTCGGTTTGTTCCACCCATATTGGAATCGAGCTGAAACTCGATGTAAAGGGACCTGGAAGTTCAAAATGATCGGACTTGATTTGGATCCGATAGTAAATGTGATGGATGTTACTCGGTTTGTTCCACCCATATTGGAATTGAGCTGAAACTCGATATAAAGAGACCCGAAAGTTCAAAATGATCGGACTTGATTCGGATCCGATGATGACTTGAGAAGTTAATTTGACGAGTGGCCTTCTTAAGAGCAGTAAGGCTTCTCTAGTCTTCTGGAAAAAAAAATCTGAGTAGTTAACCAGGCTTTGTCAAATGGTAAGAGGGGCCAATCCATGGGTGCATCTGTAGACTAACCTCAACAACATTTTTTTGTATTTTGAATAATTTAAAAATAGAAAAAGGATGAATTTAATATTAATATTTTTATGTATGATATCAGAAAGTTAACTGTGTACTTGCTAATTATCCATCAACTTTAATTTGTCAAGGAGTACGTATGTGCCGTGTGCACATGATGCATGCGTACATACTCTGAAAAACATCATCTTAAGAGGGTAAGGAGAACGATTTTTTTTTTTACTGTTGTAATTTAAATTTGAATTTCTTTGGTCATCGATATGGTATGATGAGTTACCGGTACTGCTTGTCACATTTGTAGAAGAAATACATAGAACATTCCGGTCTTCTTTTTTCATATTTTTTTTTTTTGGTGCGCAAGAGTGGAAAGCCCCGAATGAAAAGTCTATAGTAACTAGCAATTAAACGGGGGAACGCAACACCCAATAAATCTTCTCTAAGAGAGACCAACGGTTGTTTATAAGCTTCACACAAGTTGACTTTCATTTTTTTTTGACAAACAGTTGACTTTGATGGGTATAGCTAGGATCCGAATGATTTATTAATGAGTATTAATTTTAGGCTGATTTTTCTATTGTTTAACATGACATAATAATTAAGTGGAGCCATACTTAGCTTATACGAGTATGTGTTTGAACTCAAAAAAAAAAAAAAAAAAGATTAATACTTTTCTGAAACTTTCTAATGCTTGTACAACAAATTTATTCGTTAAAAACTACCGATTCCGATTCCGATTCCTGATAGGCTAATACTAAAACAAATTTTGAATTTACCTACAAATTGAGTAAAAATATCACTACCTGTCTTATATTTCCCACAATGAGAAAGAAGATAATATGTGCACCTTCGAGATGGAAAATAATGTACAAAAGTACAAACATTGCACACAACATTACGATTTTTATATTATCGTTTTTGTATTTTTATACTCCGTAGTCTTTATTTAAATTGTGGTTAAATTGTTAAAGGTATAACTTTGATCACTAATTTCTCCGAAATTACGGAGCGACATATGTTAGATTTGGTCTAGATTATTTTATCTAGAATAATTAATTTTTGTGTAACTAGTTGTAACTTCACAAATAGGATTATACATCCAGTTGTACCATAAGCATGGTACATCCAAGTATAAGAATTCGAGCTTACTTGTAATTTTTCCTGAGCTAATTTAAATTTCATGTTTTTAATGTGTAAATGAATGAACTCAATACTTTCTAATAAAGCTCATATTCTTTAATATAAAGCTCGGATACTTTGACACAAAGCTCAGGTTCTACACCGTACAACATATACATCTGGTTGTATAGTCCATGAATTGTTGTAACTTGCAAGCCATTATTTTATGTAACGTAGTGAAAAATTATAGCCTAAAATATGGTATGACTGCCAATGTATATGAGCTAATACAATTGAAATGAGATTTTACATGATTACGTCAAAATTTTTAAGTCATTTTAAGAAAATACTGTAATTCATAAGACTCTGATATATCCAATCAAATTGGTCAAATGAAGCACTATATTAGTAAAGCACTATACTCTATAGTCATGTTCTTTTATATTTAAAGTTTCTCCCTTTAAATTTAGTTTAAATCTTACTAAAATTAAGTTAAATTGAGTTTTTGTTTTATAAATTCAGTTTAAATTCTTTTAGCTATAATCATATAAGATAAGTTTAATTTAGATTTTATAAATTCAGTTCAGTTCTTATCTTACAAATTTAATTCAATTAAGAATTAAAGTCACTCTCAAATTTTCGATTAATATTTAACTTCACGACTTCAAATTATGGTTGTGTAACTAATCTCACATTTTCTACTGTACAACATAAATAGTTCTCTATTAAGGCCTTGTTTTTTTGTACTTAATTTTGTCGAGTTGAACTGAACTGAACCAAATTTATAAGAGCTGAACTTTTCTGAACTGAACTTGGAGTAGTTGTACTAAACTTATAGAAGCTGAACAAAATTGAACTGAACTTATAAAAGCCGAACTTTTAGAAATATGGGTATAAATTGAATAAAACTGTTCTAAATAAATTTATAGGAGCTGAACTGAATTTATAAAAACTGAATTAAACTAAACTGATTTTAACTAATAAGCGCGGAACTGAACTTAAAAGTCAAGATAGTGACTTTAAGTTAAAAAAAACTCGGCCTAATTGAGTTGCCTAAAAAATTCACAAATTAAACTAGTACAAGTTGAAATATTGAGTAATAAATTTCTACCCTTTTTACTCTTAATCAAATGCCTTGCCGAATAAGGAATGAATATAATAGGTATACCAAAAGTGCACCAGACCATTCTAGAATTGGATGACAATACATTTACCAAAACCAGTAATACTTACATCAGAGTTGGTATGATTTTGCATACTTGGATGTTTACCCTAACTTCACTTCTTTTTTTAACTCTTTATATCACATTTTTAGTAACCCTTTTTAACATGCATCTACTAGTAGGACTATACCTTAACTCATACTCCTATTTTTAGTAGTATCGGCTTCAATCTACCCTTTGACATCGGTTAACATAGAAGTTTACATAATAATCATTTTCATAAGACTTAGTAATTAGCCATTTTATCGCTATGTCGCTTTTTTAGTGAACTACGGAGTATTTTATTATTCGTACCATGTAACCATTTTTAACATTTTTCTTAAAAAACGCCGATTTTTTTAATATTCAGTAATCTTTTTAATTAAATACTTTCATTTGTAGAATGTTTTACAGTAATTACGTATAAGTCTATTAATTTTACATGAAAATTGCTATAATTCTAGTGCAAATCTCCTATCTACTAAGAGAACAAGGATTCTAGAAATTTCTCTCCAAAAATGCATCTACTCAAATATGGAAATAAATGTTTATTTTGTTAATCTACCTTTCATTAAAAAATAAGTCTTTTCATCAAACTATAATCATTTTAATAAACTCTCAATTATAATCTTTTAATTAAAGTAGAAGTAGAATAAAATTATAAAAATTAGTGAATAATAAATTACAAAATGCTAAATATTTCATTTATAAACTATCAGAGAGAATAACTTGACGCATTCTTATTATGTAAAAAACAAAATTATAAAATGTTGTTACTAATTTCGCGATAAAAAAAATTCATTATAATAATTTGAGAATATTTATAAAATAAAATCATTAATTTTGAGGTATAAAAAATATTTTCACTAAAATACATATTTCACGACATTTTCTCTTGATTAGTTTCGAGATCAATTTTTTCTCAAATTGAAATATAATGAGATGAGTTGTGAAAATTTTTATGGTACCAATTGAAAATTTATAAATTATACATTAAAATGTTAAACCTCTATATATACCGCGCATGCATTGTGCGGGATCTAAACAAGTAGAATCATTAACTAATTAAGAATGTTAATAAATATGCATGCAAATTTAGATCATACGTCTCATGCATTTTTGTTTTCCATCTTCTCTTCCACTAATTCTATCTTACGACATATGATCCATCATCGAACAACAAAAATCACTGTAATTCATATTTGATAATTTGTGATAAGGATAAAATAATGAGACATGAGATATCAAGATGCATCATGCATGTCATGAATCATGATGCACACAATGGAACAAATGGTCTTATTTTAAATTCCCAAAGATAAAATCTTGTATTTTTCCAAAAATAAAATCGAAGGTAAAAATCATCTTATCGGCCCTCTACATACTAATATAACTCAAGAACATCCCTATTGAATGGAACATCTTCATGACTTCATTCATCATGCACTCAACAACAACAACAACAACAAAAAAAACAAAAAAAAAACTTTATAGTAAAAATCTATATTCTTTAAAATAAAACTCGAAAATTTTATCATAAAAAAAAAAAAAAACAATCAGATATACTACCTCTAATATATAATCTACGAACTGTAACAACAACAACAACTACAACAACAAACTCTTAACCTTAAATTGAAAAGAGTTTATGATTAACACAAGAACCTAATAAATTGACTGCATTATATATCTAGCAATTGACTATATTTCCCTCAAGGATTATAACACTTGAATTTTACTAAATTCACTACATTTAATTTTTTCTTCCCTTTTCATCTCTACACAATGCATACATATAGACCCACACCCATGTGATTAAATTTCTCATCTTCTAATTCATAATGAGAGGAGTTAACTATATTCATCTATAAATTCAATAATTCCGATAATCTATTCTAAATATTACTCCCATGTCCCAATCATTTATCTAGCTTTAATTAAAATTAAATACCTATCACAAATAATATACGGAGTAAAAGGTAAACATATAATTGAGACAGAGGGGACAATTATCCACAGACCATAATATCGCAAACAAAAAATTTAATTCATGTTAATCATTTGAAGATACTCACTTTTTCATATTGTGAATCATTAAACCCTAGCATAATGCAAACATATACGATATATCAACTTAAATTAGAATTCAAATTGCGTTACATATATATAATAATTCCATGCATTGAACTCTAATATCAAGTACTAGTAAACTACAACATAAATCTATAGTTTCTCATAGACTAGGTAGCTAATAAACATAATATAATCGTCGTAATATACCCATCTACTACAGGTGGGTAGCAATTCGACTTTTCAAAAGACCATCGTAATTGAAACTTAAATCTAATCGAATTAATAATATGTGTTTTCTTTACCTATATGAGCATAAAATATAAAATGTAAATTAAAGCAAGGGCTGCTGAATGAAGCAAAAAGTTACTTGAAGAGGTTACTGAAATGATCTCTATTAGGCTCCGGGAAGGGATTCCATTCCCACAACGCGGTTCCACCACCACCACCACCACCGGCCGTTGTTGTAACTGGAGGCGGCAACCCGATAGAGCCTCCAACAATAGGTGGTGGATTGTTAACAAGGATAGGTTGTTGTGAGAAAATGTAGTTTGGAAACAAAAGGGAATTATTATTAGTAGTCGTAGTAGTTGTAGTACTAGTACTATTATTCGGGTTGCTAGTAAGTGATCCGAATTGGAGTTGTTGTCGATTTTCGTGTTGTTGGAAATGATGGCTGAGATAAGCTTGTTGATATTCTACTAATCTTTGTATCTCCTCCAAACTTGGCTGATGTTGATTTTGATGAACTTGGTTGATAGTATTAGTAGTAGAAGCATTACCTAAGAAGATGGAAGACGGGATTAAATTACTCGTTCGCCCCTCTAAAATTGATGCTCTATCATCACCACCTTGATGGTGGTGATGATTTAGCATATGCATCATCTGATCAACCTCTGTGATCGGTTGTTGTGGTTGTGGTTGTTGTTGTGGTGGTGGTTGTGATACTGGTAATGGACTCACCACAGTGTAAGAACTGTGGTGAGACAACCCAAGCGCGGTCCCAACATCCGTGCTACTACTAGCATCCGTCTCATTCACCTTCTCCAATTGTTGTTCTAAGGCCGCTTGCTGGTGGTGGTGATGTAAAGACGATGACTGAGCCCTAAAGGCGGTATTGTGGTGGGTGTTCTTCCTCTCTGATGACGAGGATGTTGCTCGTGAAGACGATGACAATCTAGATGCCATCCCTCGTGGTGCTGACGGGTGGTCTTCCACCCCGGCCCTCTTGTACACCCTACACAATGATATCTCCGCCTATACACACACAAAATAAATCACAAATTCTATTGTAATACCGTTTTAAAACAAGTTACTCCTACACAATGATATCTCCACCTATACACACGTACACACAATAATACAAATCACAAATTCTATTGTAATACCGTTTTAATACAGGTTACTCTTACACGATGATATCTCTACCTATACACACAGAATAATAAAAATTACAAATTCTTGTATAATACCGTTTTAAAACAAGTTACTCGTACTAGTAAGTCGTAATAAGTGTAGGCTTGTTATATATAGTCATAAAGATATGCAGTTTTACATAAAAATTAATGACTTTACCAAATATATGACAATGTGAAAACACTGAGATGTGTAATAATGATAGCAAAGATAGCAGAAGGATAGAATTTAAGCATACATTCATGTCTTTCATAACATATGCGTGACTTCAATTAAAACACTGTCCTACTAAATTACCCTACTTATTTATTACACTTGTTACACTACTTGGAAACTGTGCTCCTTCTCTTTTGCTACCTCCCTTTTTCATGCTCCATTTTTTTTAACTCCAAGTAAATTAGGGTTTCATGGTTATAAAATCATGTCATTCTTCAATAGTGCATAATTGTTATGAGTAGCAGATGTCAACTAGCTTAATTGGTAAAGTCATGAAAGATGGTGCTCATAACCTGAGCTCAATTTACGTCTATATCAAAATCGCCCTGGCTCCCTTTAGATAAACTTTTTAGGGATTCGTGATTTTTTTAATGTCATTGTACTTTTTAATCTAATTAGACACATCTTTTTTTTACAATTAATAAGATTGTCGTTTAATCAGAAGTACGAGCTTATAGAAAAGATCATGTTCAACCTTGATTTTTAGGGTATAGTACTCACACTAATCATTACAATTCTATTTATCGACATATATATGTCGATCCAAGGACCTACGAGTCCTCCCATACTCGTCTTACCCCAAATTTGGATAACAAATTTTAATCGTCTCTCAAACGATATGTCATGATTCGAGTTCAGCCCAAGCCCTTCGAAATCCATTAAAACCTAAATGTTTTATACGAATATATAGATTAAAAACTTAAGTACCTTTTGGTAACGTTCGGTTTCATGTTGAGGAAGACGATATTCGTTCATAATCCAGCTTGTACGGATACCCTTAGGGGCTTTACCGGAATAAAACACTAGTGTTTTCTTAAGCCCAATGGGCCGGAGAGTCTCTCCTCGGATCATCCGGTCCGCTCCGGTTGCCTTCCAATAACCGGATGTCGTGACTCGGTTTGGCCGATCGCCATTTCGGTATTTCCTGTCCCTTGGCACATAGAAATACCATTCTTTCTCCCCTATTGCTGCCATGGCTGCACAAATAATTAATAAATGATGATATTTAATAATCATTGTACTAATTATTAATACTAGAAAATAAACATGTGAATCATTGATTAGGTTATGTTGTATTAAATAAGAATAATTTTAATTTTCATAAATGTGTATCTAGTTTCAATCAAGTTGTACTAAATTATTGGGGATGAATAGATATGATGATAAGGTTAAGGTATGTATAATAAATAAATAAATAAACATGAAATAGACGGTTTTACAATAATATACAGTAAGATTAATGTAAAACCGTCTTACAGAAGTATTTGTAATAAAGATATATACCAGGAAGCTCCCAAGGGTCATAGCGATAAAGATCGAGAAAAGTGATGAGTTCAACATTAAATCGCTTGCCTTCCACCTTACGACGAAGGTAGAACTCAATTAGTTCTTCCTCAGTAGGGTGGAAGCGAAAGCCGGGCATGACCATGTCATGTCCGTGCTCATCTTCTTCTTGATGACCCTCTTCTTCTTCTTGTTGTTGCTTGTACTTATTACTATTAGTATTTGTGTTTGTGTTCGTGTCTGTGTTTGTGTTCGAGTTGGCATTAATATCAACGTTATTAAGATTCATGGTTGTGGCAATTGCCATAAAATGAAGGCAAATGAATTGAAATAATGCAAAAGGGGAAAAAAAAATCTAGCCACTAGCTATGTGTGTGTTTTTTTTTTTTTTTAATATTTTGTTGATGAACTCAATATAATGGAAGAAAGGAAAAGTGGCATTTATACTAAGAGTTATTGTGAAATGTGGGGTAAAATCCGTACGATGGCTGGATGGCATATGCAAAGCAAGTAAAAAAGTCAAAAAATAAAACAAAAACCTTTTTTTTTCTTCTAAATTCTTGGTTAAACCTGATTACTGCATCATCGTATACCCTCCCAATAAAACAGAATTTCAACAAAATAAAAGTGAAGGCATCTTATTGGCATTGTCAATATTAGAGGTGGCAATAGGGTCAGTCCAATCAGGTTTGGGTCGGGTCAACCTACCCTTTCGAGTCGAGTGTGGTTCGGGTCGGTTTGTTATCAGGTCGAATCATTTCGGGTCAATTGATGTATCGGGTCGGGCCGGATCATTATTGGGTACAGTTACTTTATCGCATTAATTCAATTTTTTACCATTAAATTTAGATTTTGAAGTATCATTATTTGGTTTAATTACTCCATTATTACGTTAAACGCGTCAATCTAAACACTCAATCACTTTCATTTTGATCAATATTAAACTTAATAATTGTCACAATTTAATTGGGCCAATCTCGGGTCGGGCCAATATAGGCTCTGGTCCGGTCGGGTTTGGGTCATGTCATTTTACAGGTTGTCATTGGGCCGGGTCATTTTCGATTTGCAAAATTCTCCGGTTCTATCGAGTCGGGTCGG
The DNA here is from genome assembly GCF_048544455.1 of Silene latifolia. Classification (NCBI taxonomy): domain Eukaryota; kingdom Viridiplantae; phylum Streptophyta; class Magnoliopsida; order Caryophyllales; family Caryophyllaceae; genus Silene; species Silene latifolia. The sequence goes on along the minus strand of NC_133527.1, from coordinate 186,940,297 downwards.
GTAAGATTTGTCAGCTCTAGCAATGGTGACGATTGTACGGTAATCTTGTACACTCGATATGCCTTGATTTCTTTTGAATTTATTTTTTAAAATTCCAGGAAATCTAGAATGTAGGAAGAAGAAGATAGAAAAAAAAGGGAAGGTTAGAGGGAGGTGATGTGATGAAGAGTAAGTAAGAAAGTAGAAAGATGTACATAGCTATCGAGGTCCTACAAAAATTAGGAACGGTTGATGTGTTAATAATAAGGGTGTGTTTGATAATGACTTTATTTCTTTGGGGTCGACGTAGATGATTATGTCCACAACTTCTTGTCATCTCTTAGCTAGTATACAAAATTTCATTTGAGATCGTTATAAGATTATATATATGTATTAACGGTTTTTATATGTTTTATTTAGTTTATATGATGATAGTTATAACAATTACCAATCATTTATAATATATGTATAACTATTCAAAAACTCTGACATTTTATTATTATACGTAGTTTGCATAGTATCACATGTATCCGAAAGTGTATATATTCAATCAATCTCAATGCATATTTGATAATAAAGAGAGAACGGTTTCATTCTCTATCATTATCGAGAAAGGGCTCATTAAGTAAGCTTTGATACAAATAATCTAAATCGTTTTATTATAACTATATATAACGAACATCGATCTTTAATTCTTTCTTTTTTGTGCACTTTTTATTTTATTTTTATACTATAAATATAATTAGATGAGGTCATGAGGCCACATACAAAGTAGTAGTATTCGAAATTCTTGGGATGAGCATAATTATTGCCAATAATATAAATATAAATACAATAATTCTAAGAGTAAGTCTTGGACAGTTTACACTAAGATAATCGTAAAATGGATTCAAACACATCCCTCTTAGTGAATAAGAGTGGTCTAACTAAATTTTTTTGTTTTATGCTAAATTTATGTAAAATCAGCTCACGCAAGTATTTCTATAATTCTAATTAGAAGGAAATATAACTACTCCAAGCTAAGTCCATGATGGTCATCATCTCATAATACAAAATCTCACTAAAATCTCATCGTATACCAACAAATATACGAGTATATACATACGGTCTATGTACCATAGAATATAATCTACGTTACGCTATGGAACATGATTTTTGTGAATCAATTTTCCCTTTTTCAAAACATACTTGAATTTAAGGTTTTAATGTATGTTCTTATATATTTCTCTTCAAGGCTCCTAATAAATTTCATTTATCAAGATTACAAAGTATGATCAAACCTCAAAATCATTCAACCGAAAATGAGGAAGCGGTTGAACCCAAAAGGCTCACCGAGTCACCGGCATTCCGGCAAGGATGATTAGGTTATTGACGGTATCAATTAATTAGCGAAAGCAAGATTTTCTTTATTAATTTAGTACTCAAACAAAGAATTTTCAATGCATGACCAGAAAATGTCACTTTTAATACATTTCAATTGTATCATCCATACAAGACCGTACGAATTTCTCGTTCTAACAAAACTCAATGAGTCCTAACTCCTAAGTTTTAAATTCTACCGATATTCAAAAATTAATTAAAATACATATTATTCCATCCCGAAATTATATTTTTGTCTTCCACTAAGATTGAAAAACCAAGTAGACACGAAATAAAATGTCTTCATTCTCCGCATCTAAGGAATTGTTATATCTTAAACAGAGATTTCTCGTATTCGAGCCCTGCGAATGCATCAGTGTTAAAACCGAATGATACACACCAAAAAATAATCTCTTTTTAAACACCAAACAAAGAGCAAATCTTAATCATGTACAACTATTAAATTTGTTAAGCTATTACAATCAGAAATGACTAAATTAGTAGATAAAAACATAAATAGGTTCAAAAAAATTTGGAGTGTCACCATACTAGAATAGTACTATGCATGGATACATTATTTACAAAAATGATTAATTTAGTTATTATAACTCGTCTACCAAACCGCCCAATTTTAATACCTCTTCAATAAATTTGGGTCTGTAGACTGTTTTACGTATGGATGGTCCAGACACCAACCTATGTCTATGTCGTCCTATCCTACTTGCTGTTTTTTTCTGTCTCTTCTAACTAAATGGATATACAAAATAATATTACCTCCGTCCCGGTCATTTATTTACAATCACACAAAGATTAAGGAAAGAAGAGAGGGTCAATTCTTAAATGACAAGGTCGACCAAATTGAGTGTGGAATATCAAATTGTCCATAAAAAACATTCGTAAAATAAAAAGATAAACAATTGACTGAGACGCTCTAAAATGGCATACACAAAGTAAATAAATGACGGTGACGGAGAGATTAATTTACCTAACATTATCTCTACAACGGAAAATTCATAAAACCACTCCATAAATAAGGACTACATTTAATATGTTACAAAATATGTCGAAATTTTAACATATACGGAGTACTATATTATGAAGTACTATGTATATGCTTTGTTTAAGCGTCTACAACGTTTAAAAAAAAAGAAGGAAAATGTGATTAGACCAAAATGTTTTAACCGTGTGAGTAGACTATACAACCAGTTCTATTAATTCTATAGAAAAGAATATGAGTTTTATGATGAATTATTCGAGCTTAAACTTATAAATTACGGGCTTTATTTGAAAGAATATGAACTCCATTATAAAAATATATCGGTTTTAAAAAAATTACAATGAAACTCATGAATAGTCTATATATAAACTCAATTAGATTTTAATTTTGACATCAAAAATTTTAAATATAAATCAAAAATTATAAAAACTCGAATAAAATACACATAAGCTCGATTAGATTTGTTATGGTTCTTGTACAACAGGTTGTATATCAGTATTTGTGCCGTCTCGGCCTCCTCCTCCATTACTTCCGTAAATTAGATTTGAATTCACCTTTCAAATTTTAAACCCTAGCATTCCCCAGAATAATAAAATTTAAAAAAATTGTTTGAACTAGATTCAAATCACTTGAAGTTTCTGAGTTCAAATTCGTTAGTATAGGGTTCAACAAATCTGTTTGAAATTTGTCTATATTTAATTTGGGAATTGCAATATTGAAATCTCATAATAATCCAATTATCCGGAAATAAAACGTTCCTTCCCGACCAAAAATATGAAGTGAAAATCGTTACAAATATAACGATTGGAATAGGGAAAATATGAAGTGAAATTATGATTATGAAGTGAAAATCATTGTATAAATATAAATATGCCACGTTCCTTTCCGAGTCCCGACCTAAAATATGTCACTAGAATTCTACGTACGTAGTTCTTTCCCGATGCAAGACAACATCACCAAATACGATCCTATATTATCTTGTCCGAGATAGAATGTTTTTTTTAGAGTAAAAACTATTTCTCCGTTAGTCTATCCCGGTCATTTATTTACCTTTAATTTTGGTATAACAACCAAGAAAATTGGAGGATGATCGATTATAGATAATTAGATAGTGTCATTGTATATATGGCAAGTGAATAAAAAAAAGCTTGTAGGTGATCAAATTAAAATACCTTTAATTGAAAAACATTTTCAAAATAGAAAGTTAAACAAATGAATGAGACATCTAAAATAAAATAGTTAAACAAATGATCAGAATAGATGGAATAATAATCAATATTAAAAGGGAGTAATATTTGAGATTTAATCACCGGTTATATTATTACAAGATGGTGTAGATGCTACATAGGTCTAGTATAAAATTCCAATATATATCTAAGCTTTTTATTTTTCAGTTGTTGAAAGAAAACTGTTAAATTGGATTAATTTTATAAATATTTGTTGAATGGGGACGTAAGATTAAATATGTTAAATACATGGCGATTTTATCTTAAAGTCGCATGCACTTTGGCTTACAACTTACAGTTGTTCTTTACAATAAACATAAACTATAGAGTCATCATATAACATGACGACTTTCAAAGTTAGTTATGTGGCGTGATAACTTTATAACGTTTACAAGTTTTAAAAATTTGATCTAACGTGGATGCCAACTTAACATATACTTTGAAAACCGATTCTAAATTTCAAATCAATATTTTAACCTACATTTAAGTATCATTTAATGATTTTTTCTAAAAACAAAAACAAATTTAAACAAGAAATGTATCTAGAATTTCAATTTTCAAATTAAAATATTCAAATGGAGTAAATAATTAGGGAGCAAATTTTGTGTAGCAAGATACATTGTTCAGGTGAGGAGTGAGGACAAGTGAGAATACAACATGTGCATGCAATGAAGATTGTAGACGTGTGAGATTGAAGTCAAGAGAAACCCGTGACCGCTTCTAAATCGGTCATTGACAAGAAAATGATTTACTAGAAAATACGTACTCAAACAAGTAACAAGCATTACTGTTATTTTGTGCACAAATTTTCATCTAAGACAGAGCATCCGTCCTAAACTTATGATGGATTAAATAATATACGTACTTAAACTCATTAATTTTAAAACGGATATATCCGTTTTAAAACAGACTTATTTTATTTTGTAATGATTAAATGATTCCGCGCACTTATACCCTAAAAGTCTTGAACTTCGCTCAAATTCTATACATTTATTTACTATTTACGAGATACGAGATTATTTTAATGGGATATTCTACATGATACCCCTCAATTTTTCGACTTTCTACATGGTACCCCTACAATTTTTAAAATATACAGGGTACCCATAATTGTTGTCATTATCACTAAGTGTACCCCTAAACTTTATTTTCCGTCAATTAAACTTACTTTTAGGCGTTAAGTGATTACTTGAACGCGTAACCAATCTTGTCATTTATCATCCCATGACATAAGGACTCTATTAGGCTCAATATCCATCTTTGATCGTGATAATTTGGCAAGGAATCAATAAATTTTCCGTCAAAATTATTTTAGCCCATATATATCAATAAATATTAGGATCGAGATGATATTGAGCTTAATATAGTCCTTATGTCATGGGATAATAAATGACAAGTTTGGTTACGCGTCTAAGTCATTACCAAACGCCTAAAACTGAGTTTAATTGATGGAAAATAAAGTTTAGGAGTACATTTAGTGATAATGACAACAATTAGGGGGTACCATGAATGTTTTAAAAAGTGTAGGGGTACTACGTAGAAAGTCGAAAAATTGAGGGGTACCATGTAGAATATCCCTATTTTAATTAAATGTATAGATTTAGAGTAAAAGCCAAACAGTGAAAAAAGAGAGTATAAAAAAAAATCCCCAGAAAATACCCCCAAAAATCCCACCGCTAATCCGCCGCCAACCACAATTTCCTCCTCTCGCCGGCGGCCACTACTAAATCTCTCTTGGTCGCCGGCGAGAGACTCCGTCTTCCTTTGATTGGTTCTCTATCCATCGTTACTCCGGCGGCGTTTCAGTTTGTATCGCGAAACTCGCCTGTGTTTCAATCATCATCAGTAACTCTCTCGCTTATGTGCTGCTTTCCCTCTTTTATGAAATATATGGTCTGATTTCTGTTTTATTTACGCTGCTTTTATTTAATGTTTAATTACTGTTTTTAGATTTCTTCTGGGTTGCTTTAAGTTTCGGTTTGGTTGTCGCGTAAACTTGGTTGCTTAGCTATGACATCGTCTGCAAGTTTTCCTTCCTTTTCTGCCACAAACTTTCTTGAATTTTTTGTTTTATTTCATGGTGGCGATAATTTGTCGGATGAGGAAATTGGTTTTATGAAAGCTTCTACCCAGGTTGCTTCCCCTTTCTCTCAAATTCAAGTGCTTAAAGAATTAGGTAATAACCTTTTCCGACAAAATCGCTTTGGTCGGGGGGTGGTCACATTACGACACCGCGTGCCGTTTACTTTGTTCGTCTCTTAAAGATAATTTTGAGTTTGATTTAAACACAATCATATCTCTCGCTGTTTCTTTGTGTTTAAATCTAGCAGCTTGTGCTAATAAGCTCCAAGGTTTTGAGGAAGCTTTGATCTATTGTTCTCTGGTTTTAAATTTTTTCCCTAGTAATGCTAAAGCTCTCTTTCGGAAAGCTGTGGCCCTTAAAAATTGAACAGGTTTCCAGAGGCTCATACTGCTTTGGAAGAGGCACGCTTGGCTGAACCTCTTAATAAGGAAATTATTCGAGAACTGGAAGTTGTTCGTCAGTCACAAGTAATAAACAAAAATGGTAAGCGGGTTATTGATGCTTCTTTGGATACTAATGATGTTCGAGCAGGGAAAATGTTAGTGTCTTCTCTTCAAAATCGAGAAGTTGTTTCTCCTCTTCATGGTAAAGAAGCTGATGGGGGGAGATGACGGTCGATGCAGTAGTAAGTTGTGCATCGTCACAGTTGGACTCTAGTACTGAGAAGTTAGGACAGAAGCAGCAACTGTGTCCTGAACGTGTCCCCTGTGCAAATGGTAAGCGTGTTATTGTTGACTCGTTGACTGCAAATGATGTTCGAGCAGGGAAAGTGTTGGTGTTTCCTCCCCAAAGTCAAGAAGTTGATTCTCCTCTCCACTGTAAAGAGGAAGATAGGGTGGAGATTATGGACGAGGCTAGTTGTGCATCATCACACTTGGGTTCTGGCAGTGAAAAGACAGACAAGAAGCATTTGGCGTGTCCATCGTTGGCTTCTGATTGTGTTCCCATTACATCACCAGCGGCACCTAAGGATTCCAAGAGTAGCAGGGAGCCAAATAAAACCGTGAAGGATTCTGAGGTCGGTCAGTCCTCCTCAATTAACTCAAATTCACCACAACACCGCTTCACTAGCAAGAAGCGACCTCATAATGCACTAAATATATCATCTCAAGATTACGATAATTTGCTACAAGGCAACAATTTGGGTTTCTATCACCCAAGGTCCATGTCTTTTATGAGGGTCCGCACCCTCACCTCAAAAACCATCCAGACGGGAACTCCCCATGATGAAATTTCTGGGACAGCAGAAGTTCCCACCTTTTCTCCTACACCGGAGATTTTTTTAAAACATGTTGATGTTGAACATACTGAAAGTATTGAGTTGGTTCAGGAGGAGGCCATTTTAAAGGTCGATAAGAAGACACGCCTTAATTCGTTTTCTCCCTATGTTACTAAGATCTCGTTGGTCCAGTTTAAGTTTGCAGCTAACAGGGGTTCTTCACTTAGCAAGAAGGGATGCAGGGATACTTCGCTTAGCAAGAAGAGACGCATTGTGGATTGCCCCTCCAAATGCCGAAAGGAGACTGTTTTGGCCAGTTCGAAGACAAGGTCTTTGACCTCTGCCGGCGTTTCAGCCTCTTTCTGCAGCTCCACCCGCAATGCTTCTACTACTATGAGGATGAAGCGGAAGGATGTTCATTTAATTGAGTTTGACGCTCATTACCATCCGCCGTTCAAGAAAGGTCGTCTTTTTTCTTCGGTTGCGAGTACTTGTTCAGTTTCAGCGGTTACTTGGTTTTCGGGTAGTTTTGGGGTTGCTAATACCCCTTTGTTTGTACTTTAAATGTATCCTACGGACTTGTTTTATTTATAAAAGTTTATCATTGTCAAAAAAAAAAAAAAAAAAAAAAAAAAAAATGTATAGATTTAGAGTAAACATAGAAAGCATATTTTTTCCTTCAATTTTACTTTTTTCTTATTTGCGTCGAGGTGTGACATAAATACGTATACAATGATCTAGGGACTTAAGGGAGCATTAGTGGTTTAGATGCTAATGCTCGAACTAATGACGTTATACTTGGATTCCTTACGATAGTATAGCGAGTACTTGTATGGTCGTATTACACTATTACTTTTATAAAGAAATCATTTATTTGCCATTCAAGTTTTGAACTATGTATTTTATATCTTGAATTTTGAATTGGTTTCATTTTATTACTTTGAACTTTGAAATGTGGTTAATTTATCTCCTAGCTAGGCCAAAGGCCCAAAGCTACTAGTGGTTCGGTTCAAATTTCGTATTTTAGATAGAATTTGAATTATTTTTTTCCGCTTTGATGGCATAGATTATACCAAGTCAAATAATTCATCTAAATAAATAACTTTGGTGCAATGAAGTGAAAAATAAAAGTTAAACTTGATCTCAAGTTGAATATTTTCATTAATTTGTGATCAAACACGACGTAGTAAACATCATAAAGGTTTGGATGATGATGTTCAAAGTAACAAAATATAATCCTTATGATAGAAATTTTTTCTTTTTAATGAAAATTACTCGGTTAGGTATGACTATGATCTATGAGTTTGAGTAAACCCGTTATATAATTCTAAAATTTGAGTGAAGTTCTGTACAATAATGGTTGACTAATTTCACTTAGATATTATTTAATCATGTAAACGGGTCAAATGGAGAAGTGAGAATCCGCTTCATAAGTTTAAAGAGATTTCATAGAATCAATTGACAATATTTTCAGCTGGAGCCTGGAAATGAGGCCTAATTCAAAATAACGAATTAAGTTATTTTAAATTAAGATGTTCTTGAACAAGAATTGGTGCAGTTTGGGTGGGATTAGATAATTGACGATCATCAAGCATCAAGCATCGCCTTCAAAGAGTCATGTAGATGATGGAGTAGTAATGCCTAATGTACAAGTTGCTAAGACATGTTGACTTTGTTGTTATTTGTCATTTTATGAGAAGGGGTTTTGGAATGTAGGAACCACGTTAGACAAGCTCACAAGAATGACTTGGAGTTTACCCCCACACTCTTAGGCCGTCCATTCTCGTCCACAATTAGACCCGGCAAACAGATTAATCGGGCCGCGGGTCAAATTTCGATCGAGTTATTTCGAGTCTGTGAAGTTTGGGTCGGGTCATTTTGGGTTCGAGTCAGTTATTATCAAGTTATTTGTGGATAATAATCAGTTTGAAACAATAAACATTCGGGTCGGGTTATTCGGGTTCGGGTCAAGTTCGGGTGTCGGATCGGGTTTAGTTTTGTTTATTAGGGCTGGGTCGATTTTGCTACATATATAGGTGATCATTTGCGGGCTTGGGCCGGACATGGACGAGCCTAAACTTAAAAAAATTGTCCAGCGGGCTTAATTTTGTTGTCTGTGTCCATTATAGTGTGCCAAGTTTAATTGTCCAAGCCCACCCATTTAAATAGGCGGGCCGACCCGCGAGCTCCCTCAAAATTAAAACAAAAATTCGGTTGTCAACTTAAACAAAACTATCTACTAACAAGATTAAAGTAGGTTTATGAGCTTTTTTTTGGGCTCAACTTCGTTTCACTTAACTTTACGTAAAAAAAATAGTTAGTTTTTAGTTATATAAGTACATTTTTTTATGTTATTGTAGTTGTCATGTAGAAAAAAAGAGGAAAATATTTTTTAAAGCGGGCCTAACGGGCCGGCCCATGGACATTTTCCATTGTCCATATCCACCCATTAATTTTGGCGGGCCTATTTTTGTTGTCCGTTACCCATTACTCTAATATTTTTCTATGACCAAGTCAGTGGACCGGGCCAAGCGGGCCGACCCGCACTTGATCAACTCTATTACATACGGAGTAGTTTTTTTTGACAATTACTCGTATGTTTTTTTTTTGTCATTTTTTCATATGAATTTTTTACAACACAAATATTTGTGTTAAACAGTTTTACACAAATCTTATCTTTATTAATTCAGAAGACAATACTCAATCCAGGACGTGTCACCTCATTATTTAAGCCTTTTTTTTTTAAATTCATGTTATGGTGCCACCCGTTAGTGTGCAAATGAGTATATTTCTTCAAAATTCCGCCAATACAAATATCCTACAAATTCTGTCGTAGAACAAATACTATGAAATAATTTTATACATTCCGAATAATTTGATAAAACTATATTTATACATATGCAATACATTACTGACAACGAGTCCAAAGCGATAATAGCCCAAGCTTTACACTTTGATTTTATTTGTATACGGATTATTAATTTTATTTTAACAATTCGAAATTTTATGATAAATAAACAAGAATTTGTGTCAAATTTATTAGTTAAATATAAGAAATATTTAATTATCAAAACAAAATACGAACTATTATTTATCGATCCATGTACTTCATTGTATATGGGCTTACTAGCACACACTAATTTCACCAATAAATCATATAAGCTTTGACATTCTGATGTTACACTAAGCTGTGTTAAAGTAGATTATTAAATTATATTTCTTTATTCGGGGTGTAAAATTTTTTATGTATGCAAATCTTATTTATAATAGTATATTACGTTATTTCCTCTTAAACCATTGCATTTGAACAGGTATTTGAAACAAGTGTAAACACTAATTATGTAGATCGCTAATTTAGACCAACTAGATAATTACAATAGAAATGCAAAAAAAAAAAAAATCATCCAAAACTATTAATACCGGCCCAAATACATACCCGTGCAATTTTGCACGGGTTTAAAACTAGTTTATCGTAAAACGAGAACTTTGAGTAACCACTTTTATCCACTAATATGGCTATGTTTAAATTTGTTGTATAACTATATTAGCGTAAAATTACCTTACCCAAGACCTATTCTTTTTACAAATATAAAAATGTTTTGACTTCTTAAACCATTAGTCTCCACTAGTGACCTAGTCTAATTTTTTTTTTTTTTGAGTGAAAGATCAATTTCATTAATCCCCCTTAAACTAAAAGAATAAGAAATCTTTAAAGTTTTCCCGCCTAAATGAATTAGGCTATAAATGGGCTTCATATCATATTTACAACTGGGCCATATTGATTAATTTCGACTTAACTTATAAATGAGCTTTGTAATATCATATCTACAACTGGATCATACTGATTAATTTCATACAATAAATAATTTATATATACAATTTAAAAAAGGGACAATATTATTTTAATTTGCATAGACATATTAACGGATATTCTTATTTTGTTACATATATGAAATTGCACTAATTATATGTACAATGTGATATAAATATTTTTACTTATGATATTTTTTTTTTACACTTTAACTTAATATCCATCGTTGCTCTATACTATATGAAAACTTAAATTTTGGCTACTTTTTTTTAATTGTTTATATAACGCCTTAAGGGTACAGTGATATAATTAAAAACACCGTTTTATTAAAACAAAGTTAATAAAATAATTTTAGTAAAACCGACAATCTTATACGGAGTAAAAAGTGTTGAACAATCTCTTTTATAGCTCTTAATACAAAATTACTAATAGTAAATTTTATAAATAAGTTTCAAATGTAGTTAAATATCAATAGTATAATTATTAAATTCTCTAATATTCTTATCTAAAAAATCGCGCATTTGCGCGGGATCTATACTAGTAATAATAATAATAATAATAATAATAATAATAATAATAATAATAATAATAATAATAATAATAATAATAATAATAATAATAATAATAATAATAATAATAATAATAATAATAATAATAATAATAATAATAATAATAATAATAATAATAATAATAATAATAATATGTCATAGAAGAATTGCAACAAAAATTAAAATTAATTGAATACAAATTTGTAAAACACAAGCAAGACAAACTCTTCCTAAAACTAAGATCGTTATTAGATAAAAGCGCTTCTGCACACCACCCTCTAAAATACCGCTGTTTATTCATACAGCCAACTGCGAGGGGATCTATAGATCTGATAATAAAGTTTTGAAAGAGATGAATCTTGTCCGATCTCACAAATTCTTGTTTAACATAGTTTTAATTGAATTTCATAATGCCTTGATAATAATATACTCGCATATCTTGTATTGGAGATGCTTTCGATTTTTTTCTTAAACTAAAATTAAATAAATTAAATTAAAATATACTCATACTATACTTATTTGAAAAGCAAAATTAAACTAAAATTAAATGGTTTCGAAGAATAAAGTGTTGGTCCCTTACTACATGACAAGTCTACAATCCTACATGACCCCCTTTTGTTTTAGGGTCAAAACCGACTTGACTGTTCGACCCGTTGAGGTGGCGTCATGACTCATGGTGGTGGGCTGGTGGCTTTGTTGGCCGGAAAAAGCCAGCTGACGAAGGCCCACATACTTAGATTTCTTTATCATGGCCCAATCTTTGAAAGCTAGTTGTGCGATTCTATTAATTTACCTCCTTACACACATTATTCATTGGTTTGCACTATTTTGGCGGTTCATTAACTGTCTTCTATTCCATTTCTTGTACTCTTTCACTCAAGTTGTGGAATATGGTGAAATGTGATTGTCTCAATTGGAGTGTCATTCTACCCTAGATCCGGCCAAATTGACCCAGTTCAAATAATCCGATTCAAATCTGATTCGACACCTGAACGGAGGATCAGTACATGATCCGTAATTTGAATTGACCCGAATTAATATGATTAGACCCGGATGTTTATTGTGTAAACATGCCAGTATCTATGAAAAACTTGATAATAATAGATCCGACAATGACCCGATGGCACTTCGAACTGACCCGAATTCTTGCAAACGCAAAAATAACTCGACCCGGTCTTACTCGACCCGTAGCCCGACTCAGTTGACCCGTTTTCTAGGTCTACATGTAAGTACATCACTTGAGTTTGCATATGACAAACATTTAGAGTAAGGTCCTGTTCTTTTAGGCTTAACTTCAGGTGATTTCATTTGAGCTCGGCTCTATTTCAGTTCAGTTTCGCTTCATTTAGTTCAGTTCAGTTCAGCTTATCGTTTTACAAATTAACATTGACTTCAGTTCAGTTCTACTACATTCAGTTCAGTTTAGCTTCATTAAAGTTCAGTTCAATTCAAGTCAGCTCTTTCTAGCCGGACCTATGAGTCTATGACTATAGGATTTTTTTTTTACTAGTCAAATATTCAGCTATATATAAAAGACGTTTTCCCAATATAAAACAGTCTTATACAATAATTATTTGGTACATACTACTTAGTCAATTTTATACCTTTTATTTATTAAGAAAAATGAAACATAATCCATGAAAATCTTGTTTGTGATTATTCTGATTAACAAAGGATAACAACATAAATAGTAGAAAATGACGAAAGAGCAAGTTGAGAGGACCCATAATTAAATAAAGAAAATTCAAAAATGCCGACCAATTCATTTCTGAGGTTATGAAATGTGATGTGGGCAGCCCAAAAAGGGCCTTTTTATAATTGTTCCTTTCCATCTTCCGACCTATTATTGTTTCTTGTACAATTTATCACAAACAAACAAATTTTAACTTTAATACCATTCATTGTCCTATTTATTTTTAAAAATAGACTTCTAACTCCAACATTTTCCTCATAACAAAATATCAAGAGTAAAGGGTCAATCTTTTTTTTTAGAGCAACACATATTGTAGTCAAACTCCTATCTTGTAACATAATTTTAAACGCAACACATACGATTAAAACAAATTTGAGTCTAATTTATTAATTTAATGGTCTCAACATAAAATGATAAAATGCTGACATTTTAGTAATAGAAAATGACAACTTAATAATAAAATGTTATAACTAAAATTGTCACTTTTTAAACATAAAATTAATAATAACATTATATTAGGAAATATTTATATTTTATCGTAAAATGGTCACATTTTTTCCGTTTTATTTCAGACAGAAGACGTCTGTCTAGAACAAGAATCAATTGCACATGCTAAATCACACCAACAATTCTAGATATGAGTTGGAGTAGTTAAATATTTGGTAATGTGGTGTCATTCTTGGTTACAAACAAAAATAATAATAGCATCATTATAATGCAAACAAAAAAAAGAACATGGCATGCACACCTTAACAATTATCTTCAAGACTATTACAACAAAAACAAAGTATATAAAACGAGACAACAATAATAGTACAAGACAAAAGATCCAATTAGAAGATACCAAATTTAGAGGACTACTAGTTTGACCTTGTACAAATTATTTTTAGGTCCACTTATAATATCGTGTTAATCTTTTCCTAAAGGCCCATTCTTGAATCATGAACCATTCCAAGATTATTTAATGAAGGTCAAATTGCTTGAGTGCTTGACCCACTTGACTTTACCAAGTAAAAGTCAAAGTCACTTGAACCTCACCTATCTCCCATTGTTTGCTAGTTTAATTCCCTACCCTTTACAAACCTTTTAAATTCGAATCAATTTCATACATTTGATCGATAATTTGATATAACTCATACTCCCTCCATTCAACTCCACTTTACATGTTTGCTTTATCACGTTTGTCAACGCGACTTTTACGCGGTAAATATCTTTAGCTACGTATTTGCAAAAATTATAAAAGTTAGATATTTTTAATGTACTCTTAAAGACGAATCAAATAAGATCTCACATGAATATATTTTAACTCATATATCGAGAGAAAATTGAAGTTGAATGTCCGCTTGTGAATAGTGTGCAAAATAGAAACCTGCAAAGTGGAGTTGAATGGAGGGAGTATATATTATCGAATAAATCAATGGAATTAATTTAAATGGATGGATAGTGCAATTTAATAGCATTTCTTGCTTAATCCATTTTATCACATTTTGATTTTTTTTTCTTTAACCTAGGTCATGAGTACTAGCACTCATAATTTTACTAGTTAAGCTAGCTGACGACGAATATAGTAATGTTTCGTGTAGAGTAGTAGACATGAGTGAGTGACTCTTTCCAATTCACTTGGATATGACTATATAAAAACTAAGTCTAAAAGTAATTCTGAATAATATACATGGACATATAAATTTTAAATTTTTATTTTTCACTTTTTCTTTTCTATATTTTCGCATTTTGAGGTGTGCGTTCACCCATAGACGGTTCTAAAGGATGATTGACGTCAGCCGATCCCAAATCATTTTGGGATTAAGGCTCTAATGTTGTTGTTGTATACATGGACATATAAAGAAAGATACTCTGTATTTAATTTGATCATATATTTAGTCACAAAAGAAGAAGAAAATCTGCTAACTTAGTTGTGATGAATGATATTTAAATAAACTTTCGACAATATTATATTATTTTTATTTTATTTTATTTATCTACTTAGGTGAACTCAACAATTACGATGCCATTTTAATGCTTTGATAAACTTGACTTAAAAAACTTTGATATTTTCTATACTTTAACGAGGGCAAACACCTATGCTAAGAGCATCCGCAAAGGTGGGAAGGTGCCTCCCCATATGTCCTCTCTCTCCTCATATGGGGCTCCTCATTGTTGCACAAAGCTCCCCAACATTTGGGGTTCCACTGTTTTTAGAGGAGCTTCCCAAAAAAAAAAGTAAGGCAATTTGTGTTACTTTTGGGGAGGTTCCCAAATTTTTGTGTGTAAATTGGGGAACTCCATTGTTGCATAGATGTAATTATGAAATGGGAAGGGTAAATGAAAAAGTTAGCGAAAAATGAGGTGGACAAATAAGAAAAGGAAAGAGAAAATATGGGGAGCCTCACCTTTGCGGATGCTCTAACCTCCCTCCCCCTTCTTAACTTCACCGCTACCTATATTGCTACATGACCAACAAAAACATAAAAAAAGGAGTCGTTGGTCCCAAGCTAATAGCTTGAAAAGTCTTCCTTGACTTAACCAAGTAATTAATCTCACATACTAGTCCCCGGTTGGTTCTATACTAGTACGATCGGGGGCGGATTTATAGGGCTGATGGGGGTGAACCCTCACCCCCATTAATCTTGAAAAACAAAAAATATATGTATAATTGTGTGCTTATATTTCAATTAACTAACTTTTATTTTTAAATTTGCATATTAAAAATCAATTGAAAGTGTTGTTAGGAAGAATTGAACCCGCATCAACTTATTTGCTATTTACCTTCATTCAACCACCATGACAATGACAATATAGTGATATTTTAAAGAAGCGTAATCATATTTAAAAATAAGTACTTCGGTGAACCTTACTACCGCTCTCCATTATCAGATTATTGTTTTAGTATTTATCAAGCATTAATTAAAAATTATATATTAATATAAGTTATTGTTAGAAGTGGCTATCTTTTAAATATCGCACAAGGCCCCTGAAATGTTAGGGACGGCCCTGATTTGAGTAATTATATTTTGGCGTTTTTGTATGCTATAACTTTTATAAACACCCACATTCCATAAATCCTAGATTCGCCACTGAATACGATACAATATCGAAAATGTTTTAATCTAATACTTAAGATGAAAAATTTCAACTTATTGGTGCAAAATTTCAGCGAGAGCACATGAATAATAATATAAAATAAACTTGAAACAATTCGGAAATTTTAACTAAAATTTTTAAAATTTCTATATTATAACGGGGACAAGCAAGCCCCAACTCCACCGCTGCCTATAATGGTAGATGGCCAAAAAAGAGGATGAGTTGGAGAGTTGGTCCCAAGCTAAATGAACAAGTTTGGGCAAACATTAAAGAAGGAAGCAGGTAACCCGTGAAGAGTCGTCCTAGACGTTGACTCTTGTTAATCAGGTTAAGTTTAATAAGATTACATTTTTTGTTTTAAAGCAAAGGAAGAAGCCAATATATAATATATAAGCTAAATGTCCGTGATAAATAATGGAACTATTATTGGGTCCATTCATTCATGTGTCATGCTTCATGCATGTGTGTAATACAATAGTGTAATACTCCGTATCATTCTGTTTTTGTCCATGAATATCGTCCCATAATCTTGGATCCTATTATTTCGAGAGACGGAACTAGGAATCCAAGTTTGGAAATTCATATAGAAAATTGAAAATTTTTAAGGGTTCGAGTTGATAGAATATTGATAAGAAAATACTTGTTAATTGATTTATATTTCACGGTTTAGAGAAAATATATGATTTGATTTCCTAAATATACATTAGAAATTAAAATGTGCACAATTCTCCTTTTTCTTTTTTTCTTTTTTTTAGAGGCATTGCCGGTGTTTTACTCGCAAGATGTTTTAGTAGCAAGAATATGATGCGCCTAAATAGATAGGCTGTACATATTGTCCTGGAGTAAGTTTTTCCTTTTTTTTTTTTTTGGTAGAAAGTAAGAAATTTCATTAATCCATGAAGCCCAAGTACAAGATTTCTCAACCATACAACATATTACGAATTGGATTTACCAATTCTTATCAACAACTAGACCTCTATTTAATCAAGGAACTCTGCTAACAATCTCCTAGAGCTTCCTTTACAAACCTGTTTTTGTTTTACAGTTACATCAAACTTGTCGAGGTGTTTTCGGACCTTGATTCAGATACTACTGTCCAAGTCCTTGAGCAGTGATACTCATGCCGCTCTTGATTTAGAATTAATGCACGAGTAATAAAAACCAACTCGTAATCTTTCATTCTAATATACAAACAAAAACAATCAAAGCAATTTTATGATGTTTTGAGAACACTATAATGATAAAAATATGTTTAAAATTTAAAATTTAGTTTTTATCTATTTCGCCCATCTCGTCTTTCTTGAAATGGATTAGTTCTACAACGCCTTTTCCTGGATTGTGAAGAAAACCCAAAAAACACGACAACCAAATTTACAAAGTTGGAAATGAGCGACAAAGAATCAATTTCGAAAGAAAAATTACTACGTACAATCAAAGATATTTAGCTACCAAGGGCTTGCTTGGAATAGATAACTGTTGAGGGGATACTGAATTCCAAAACAAACGAGAAAATGAGGAGGTGATCGCGGTGAAGGTAAGATGGATAGGTGATTAAGTGAAAATGAACGCAAAATGAGAGTATTATTACTCTCGTGCGAAAATAATTGACTGCCACCAACACCCCTTAACAATTATCCAAACCCTAGCGAGCCCTAAATATACGCGACTAGTTACAAATGTGCAACGCCTTCTGGTACGGAAAGTGGGGGAGCTGATTTCAGTTCATTAACTAGCAGTACGTTTTGATAATCTGCTGACAGCTTGATATTATGCCACTGCTACATTGATCACTGTCGCCAATAGCCGCGAAATGCAAATCAGAGCTAGTAAAGGGATAATTGCTTAAAGGAAAAATTACTAAACAAGAAGAAAATTCAAGGCATTGTAAATTTGATGCTTTATTGTTACTGCTCAGTAGAAATCTAGCGATTTAAACTGCATATTTTTACAGAATAGAAACGATAAATTGTCCAGAAAACTTACAGCTACTAGGGGTCATTTTGCGATAGTTTTGTTTTCAAGTCTTTCAAAGCATCCACAACTTCTGTGCCAAGATTGTGCTTCAGCAGTTTTCCTTGCATCGAAGTTGATCTGGAAAGTAACATTAGAATTTCTTCAGGCGAAATAAGATGTTACTTAGACCTCCTCGAAAGAAAAGTCAATTTAAAACTAGTAGAGCAACTGAAACCCGTTTAAGTGAGCCGTAGCAGAGAAATGTGAGGTTAAATTTACACATAGATACCAACCTTGGACATCCAGAAAACTTCAATCACAAAAGACATAAAAAGAACATGTCAATTCAGTTCTGTACCACAAAAGAGAGCTCAAATCAGAAGAGGGTGCATTGTCAGTAGTAATATTCCGATTGAACAAACTACTTCAAAGATCTAATGTGGACACGCCACATTCGGGTTCTCACGACTTTGAGTTTAAGAATTAATTTTGAAATGAACTGTTTCTCTGCTAAGGTGTAGTAAGCAACATGAATCTGGAGGATCGAAAGTTAGACTTGTTGGATTTGGCCACACCTGTACCAAATTCCAAGAAAAACTGTCCTCAAATCCTAACCACAACCTTTCACTTCAATGCCGCCTACCTACTTACACTGCCTCTTTTTTCACCATCTCCCGACTAATCTATCAGGCGGTATAGCGGTTGTTCTGCGACCCTTTCTCACCTCAATTCCCACCACCACACCAACAACCCAACAATAATCCCAACAACCCAACTACCCACTAATACCCCAATAAAGCCGCCACCCCTCAACATTCACTCTCTCTCTCTCTCTCAACTTCAACCCACAGGGACATCAGGGGATTACGTCATGTGCAAAAGGATATGACAGAAGTGACGTCCATTTACACACACCCTAAAAGTAACGCCCATATACAAAAAGACGCCCGACATACAAAAAGACACCCAAAATGTGACGCACACATAAAATGAGACATGGAACATTAAGCTCTCAAACTATCATGAGTGATCTTATCTACAAACATGCCAGACCCTTACTCATATCCTCAATTTGAGTTCCCCATACCAAATGGAATACAAATTTTGCCTCCACCTTTCACACACCTCTGCGAAACTGTCTCCACGGCTCCACCCACAATCCTCCATACACCCACGGGTCACGACCTGCCCATCTCTGATAACATATGGTGATGGTGGTTGGATACAGGGAGAGGTTGATGGCATTTGAAAGGCGGGAAATAACCGGGTGCTTATGAATTCTATTCCAAGGGTAGCCAACTTAATTTTGGAATTATATTTTATGATCTTTAATTTATTGGATTGAGACGCGAAATCAAAACCCATTTCATGATGTCAAACACTACACAAGAAAGTTCTTCACTTTCTTTTTCTCGCATCACTTTTCCAAATTAAAAAATTTAATAAACCGAGCCAGGTCATTTGTTTACCTATTTATTTTCATTGTACAAGTCATTTCTTTACCTTTCTATTTTGAAAATGTTACTAATGTATAATTGATCATCCACTTGCATAAACGTAAAATCTGGCCCCCCACATTTGGTCTCCCCCTTCCTTGGCCTTCGTGCCAAAAACAAAGATAAAAATGGGAACAGGGTGGAGGGAGCACGCTATTAGTGTTTTCCAAACAATTCAACAAAATTCAAAGAACGGGGAGCATAACCGTAAAAAAGCCACAAAGATATATACCTAGATAGAATACCACAACATCAGTACAGCTAATATACCGAAAATACCCAGTTAAGAATCTTATGACAGTTATATTGACTCCAAACGAGATTCTAGATTAGTATGTCTATATAACCTGGGACGCAAAGTATAGCATGAATTCGTTTGAAGTAAAATAGCATGAATGTGTTTGAAGTCAAGTAAAAAAAGGTTAATTAAGGGAGCTGGTGAATCCGTGGCATAAGTGACAAACCTTTGTTCTTGAAGCATCCTCTCCATTTCCTTCTTTGTAGCCTTAATCTGCAAGCCATTAAAGAACAGGACATCAAAACAATGTATATTTGAGAGCAAAGTTAGGGGACACATCATCCATGGTTCAAACTTTGAAATGAGATTGTTTTTGGGAAAACTAAGATATGTTAATAATTAAGGGGGTGCTTGGATGAGTAATTCTACCGTCCTCCCGGAGGACGATACTCCTCACACACAAGCCATTATAATATTCCACTTGGGTGGATTGTGTTTGTGTGTGTAGTACTCTCTTCCGGGAGGACGGTAGAATTTTTGGTGCTTGGATAACAAAATAGGAGGGAAAGGGGAAGAGAGATGGCGGGAGATAGAGGAGAATAGGCAAGGGAGATTTTCTTCCAAATCTCTCTATGTTGGAGAGAGTTTGATTAGGCTTGGAAAAGGGAGGATGGGTCGTTCCATTTCCCTTCTACCCTCTTTGTTATTCAACCAAGGAATTTTGTATCCCCTTTCCGTTTCCTCCATATCCACCAATCCAAACAAGGCCTAAGGAACACCGGTGGTGACATTCATGTGATTCATCTACAAAAAGATATTATAAGGGTGATGGCCATCTACAAAAAGACACCCAAAAAATGACGCCATATACACTTCAATTTGAGCCGCTCGGGAGGCGGTACCGGTTGTATTTCTTTTTCTCCGAGTTTTACTACCACGTGTCCGGGGTCGTTTAAGGAGGTACCTTATTCAATTTCAACCACAAATAACAGTATTAATCAATTTTTAACGAGTATTCGATTATCGACCCACATTGGTTATCACACACCGTCAACCTCAAATGTCCTCGGTTGCTCCTCAAAATTTGTAAGGCCCCGTTGTCTGACCCGAGAAACCGTCCTTATGATTTACGGACATTTTTTATCCGGGACACTGATATCCTGAAAACCGTGTATTAATACACTTGAATTTGAGCCGTTCGGAAGGCAGTATCGGGTTGTGTTTCTTTTTCTCCCGGTTTTCTACCATGTGTCCGGGGTCGCTTCAGAAGTTACCTTAATCGATTTCAGCCGCAAATAACAAAGTATTTAACCATTTTTAACGATTATCCGATTATCGACCCACATAGATTTATCGTACATTAAAGGCCTCAAATGTCGATCTCTTGCTCCCCAGAATTTGCGACCCCCCTTTGTCTCACCCTAGAAAGCGTCCTTATGATTTACGAACATTTTTGTTCCGGGACACTAGAATCCCAAAACCGTGTATTATACACTTCAATTTGAGCCGTTTCCGGGATCGTTTCAGGAGTTACCCTAGTCGATTTCAACCGCAAATAACAAGTATAAAATAATTTTAACGAGTATCCGAATATTGACCCACATTGTTTATTGTTTTATCGCACACTGAAGGCTTCAAATGTCATATGTTGGTCCTCTTAGGCCCCTTTGTCTGACCCATGAAACCGTCCTTATGATTTACGGACATTTTTGTTCCGGACACTGGAATCCCGAAAAACGTGTATTATACACTTCAATTTGAGCCGTTCGGGAGGCTGTATTAAATTATGTTTCTTTTTCTCTAAGTTTTTCTATCACGCGTCCGGGGTCGTTTCAGGAGTTACCCTATTCGATTTCAACCGCAAATAATAAATTATTAAACCATTTTTAACGATTACTCGATTTTCGACCCACATTGGTTTATCGCATATAGTCAGTCTCAAGTCCTTGGTTGCACTTCAATTCTTGCGACTCCCCTTTGTCTCACCCTAGAAAGCGTCTATATGATTTGCTGACATTTTTGTTCCGGGACTCTGAAATCTCGAAAACCATGTATTATAAACTTCAATTACAGTCGTTCGGAAGGCCGTATCGGGTTGTATTACTTTTTCTTCCGGTTTTTCTACCATGTGTCCGTGGTCGCTTCAGGAGTTACCCTATTCGATACCCACATTGGTTTATCGCACACCGAAAGTCTCAAATGTCCTTGTCTTTTGTTGCTCCGCAAAATTTGTGACCCTCCTTTGTCTCACCCTAGAAAGTGTCCTTAAGATTTACGAACATTTTTTTTCCGGGACTCTGAAATCTCAAAAACCATGTATTATACACTTCAATTTCAGCCGCCGGGTTGTGTATCTTTTTCTCCCCGTTTTAATACGTATTTATAACGATTATCCGATTATTGAACCATATTGGTTTATTGCACACCGTCGGTCTTAAATGTCATTTGTTGCTCAAAATTTGTGACGCCGCTTTGCCTCACCCGAGAAAGCGTTTGTATGATTTACGCATATTCTTGTTCGAGGATACCGAAGTCTCGAAAACCGTGTATTATACACTTCAATTTGAGTCACCAGGAAGGTAGTATCGGGCCGTGTTTTTCTCTCGTTTTTTCTACCACCTGTCCGGAGTTCCTTCAAGAGTTACCCTATTCGATTATCCATTCAACGATTATCCGTCTCAAATGTTCTTTGCTACTCCTCAAAATGTGACGCCGCTTTATCTCACCCGTGAAAACGTCCTTATGATTTAAGGACCTTTTTGTTTCCCGGACTCTCAAATCCCGCAAACCGTGTATTATAAACTTCAAATTAAGCCGTTCGGAAGGTAGTATTGGGTTGTGTTTCTTTTTGTCCCGGTTTAGAAGTTACTATATTCGATTTCAGCCGCAAATAACAAAGTATTAAGCAATTTTTAACTATTATCCGATTATCGACCCACATCGGTTATCACACTTAAGGCCTCAAATGTCATCTCTTGCTCCTCAAAATTTGCGAGGCCCGTCTGTCTCACCTGAGAAGTTCTCCTTATGATTTATGGACATTTTTGTTCCGGGACACAAAATCCCGAAAACCAAGTATTATACACTTCAATTTGAGCCGTTTTGAGGGAAGGCGATATCGGGTCATGTTTTTTTTCTCCCGGTTTTTCTAACACGCGTCCTTGGTCATTTCACAAGTTACTCTATTCGATTTCAACCGCAAATAACAAAGTATTAAACCATTTTTAACGATTATCCGATTATCGACCCACATTGGTTTATTGCACCCTGTAAGCCTTAAATGCCTCAAATGTCCTTTATTTCTCCTCAAAATTTGTGAACACCCCCCCCCCCTCCGAAAGCGTCTTTATTATTTACGGACATTTTTGTTCCGGCAGTTTGAAATCCCGAAAAACGTGTATTATACACGTCAATTTGAGTCATTAAGAAGGGAGTATCGGGTCGTGTTTCTTTTTCTCCCGTCTATTCGATTTCAACCGCAAATAACAAAGTACTAAACCAATTTTAACGATTATCCGATTATCGACCCACATTGGTTTATTGCACCTTGTCAGCCTTAAATGCCTCAAATGTCCTCTGTTTGCTCCTCAAAATTTGTGACCCCCCTTTGTCAGAAAGCATCCTTATGATTTACGGACATTTTTGTTCCTGGACTCTGAAATCCCGAAAACCGTGTATTACACTTCAATTTGAGTCATTAGGAAGGCATTATCGGCCGTGTTTCTTTTTCTCCCGTTCTTTCTAACACGCGTCCGGGGTTGCTTCAAGAGTTACCCTATTCGATTATCCATGTTCAATGATTATACGTCTCAAATGTACTCTGTTGCTCCTCAAAATTTGTGACGCCACTTTGTCTCACCTTTGAAAGCGTCCTTATGATTTACGTACATTTTTGTTTCCCGGACACTGAAATCCCGAAAACCGTGTATTATACACTTCAGTTTGAGCCGTTCGGAAGGTAGTATTAGGTTGTGTTTCTTTTTCTCCCGGGTTTTCTAACACGTGTCCCTAACACGTGTCCTGGCTCATTTCAGATTTCAGCCGCAAATAACAAAGTATTAAGCAATTTTTAACACATATATCACACTGAAGGCTCAAATGTCATCTCTTGCACCTCAAAATTTGCGAGGCCCGTTTGTCTGACCCAGAAGTCGTCCTTATGATTTACGGACATTTTTGTTCCGGGACACAGTATACACTTCAATCAATTTGAGCCGTGTTGAAGGAAGGCGATATTGGGTTGTGTTTCTTTTTCTCCCAGTTTTTCTAACACGCGTCCTTGGTCATTTCACAAGTTACTCTATTCGATTTCAACCGCAAATAACAAAGTATTAAACCATTTTTAACGATTATCCAATTATCAACCCACATTGGTTTATTTCACCATGTCAGCCTTAAATGCCTCAAATGTCGTCTCCTCAAAATTTGTGAACCCCCCCCCCTCCTTGCATGGAAGCGTCCTTATGATTTACGGACATTTTTTTCCGGGACTCTGAACTCACGAAAATCATGTATTATACAATTCAATTTCAGCAATTCGGGAGGCAGTACCGGGTGGTGTATCTTTTTCTACCCTATTCGATTTCAGCCGCAAATACAAACACACACTAAATATGACGCCCATATATAAAATGAGAAATGGATAATTATGGTCTCAACTCTACTCTCAAGCTATCATGGGTAATCTTTACACAAATGAGAAGAGACAAGTTTCGATTTGGGTGAAGAATATTCCTCCACATGTTTCATCAATATGGTACTCAACAGATGGTATTGATTTTTTTCGAAGTTGCTTCGATTTGAGTCAAGCTGCTGTATATATTAATAAGTAAGTGAACACAGAGGTCTTTAACATTGTTAATGGCAAACTTATAAAAATATCTAAGCTGCTTCTACTTGAGATTTTCAATTTAAAATGTACGATAGTATGGCAAATCAATATGTCTATGATCACCATATCCTATAAAGATTAAGGCTTAAGTACTTAGCAGTTGGCTCAGCGTTTTACTTTCTTCAGTAGCAAGCGTGTAATCAATTTTTGATCAATAGTTTTCCGTATAGTTTACTGTTAGAAAGCTGTATTTCTCAAATTAAAATAAAAGTTCAGATTTTCTCTAATAGATAAGCTGAACATGTTGAGATGAAAATGTCCTATATTTAATCTGAGACAGTACAGAGTAAATAATAAAGAAAGTTTAGTATCTAGAGATTTTAGGCAACTTACCTCAGTAACTAGTGCCTTGCTGCTCCAAACAAAAGCTCCCTGGGACAAAAAGCATTATAGTTAGCGTCACCCAACAGTAATTCACACTACAAGAGATGACACATTCAATTGCTTGTGTGAATCCACGGTTTATATTCTTCCTTGATGGCCAAGTCTGAGAAAAAGGCTAAATGACTTTCCAGCCAGGAACGACAAACCGTTGACTGATAGTTTTAAGCTCTTCCATGAAGTGGCTTGACCTTGAGTGAGAGGCTTTAACATATATTCCTGGAGGAAGTGATTTGATTTCAGCTCTAGGAACCTTCTGGTTGTGCAGATAGAACTCATTGAAGGTACTTAGAGCTGATAACAAATCTAAATCACTTTTATCACTCGTTTTATATTTGAGATTTTAACAAACAAGATCAACTCATCATCACTGCGAATAAAAACTGAGCCCAATTTGGTAAATAGCTGGGCAGTCAAGCTGAAGTCGCAAGTCAAGCTCATACAAAAAAACCTTGCGTGTACAGAAAGTACACAAGAAAAGCTTCTATAACCCATAAAAATTTCAAACCATTAAACTCTTTGAAAGGTACAAAACGTTTATCTCAGACACAAAGGAGCATGAAACACAATTTTATTCAGGGCTAAGTAGCCAGCCAGACAAGCATTTTGGCAACTCTGGTTGGTGGACTTGAAAGGAATGACAGATTTTCAAGCACGGCCTTCTTTCAGAAAAGATAAAATAACATCGCAACATGATATGATGGAAATTAACATCACTTTTAACAGTAGTTGCGTTTCTCTCAATTGAAGGGGAACGCATACCGCTCCATAAGCTGCATGTTGTTGACAGTGATCAGATGTCACCACCCAAACCTTCGGGCAACCGTCATCCCTCAATGCCACAACCTGTTCTTGTGATAAGAAATCGATAATAACACACAATCATAAGCCAGGGGCATGACAAAAAATGCGTTGGGCACTTCACAGCAAAAGGAACTAACAGAGCATAAGGGCCCCTTTACCTCTTTTTTGCTTAAATAAACTCGTTTTTTTTTCACTTTTTTTTTTTCTAAACTATCTTGAGCTTCTGATCTCGAAGCCTAAATATCCTAGTTTTTATAGACGACATTTCTCGACGTGTCGAGTTATTTGTACGACAATACTGAATCACAGTATTATAGGCCTTGTGACAGAATCTTCAATAGATATTTCGAGATACAGAAATTAATATACCTCCTTTTCTATCCATGAATCTGCACATGATTCTCCAGAAAAAACAATGTCCACCCTGCAACACAAATAAGCTGGCTAAACATATGTAACTAAAGTTTAGACATTTTTATTGCAAGGTAAAAAAGAAAGTCAAAGCGTGTAATAGGATTTAAGCCAGCAAGATGACCTCAACACAGAAAATGGGATAGGAGCTACACCAAACAATTAACACAATGTTGCTAATGAAAAATAAGCAAGCTGGAAGAAATATTCAATATTGACTTTCTCAAACCTAGTCTATCCGCTCCTTCACTTCTTCGGTGAAGTATGTTTAACACTCTTCCAGTTTTCTCTCATCCTAAACTTAATTCCATTAACCATTCTCTGTAAAATCTATCAACTAGAAATTGTTGCTGGGAGTGAAAATGATTTATTGGCCTACTGGTTCATCATATCAGTCATCTAATTGTTACATCCCTCTAATCCCTCCATCTCATTTATTTTGTCCCCGTTCGACTTCGACTTTGGTGGCCAAACAATAGAGTTTAACTAGTATTCTTTTCTAATATACTGTATCTACAGCCATTTTAAAGGGATAATATAGCAGTAGTTTGGATAGATAAAACAGGAAAAAAACAACATTGTATAAAGGAGGTCATCAATCATAACAAGCCACATCAAATTTGTCAAAGGAGCAAAACCATCTTAGCATTTGAGGCACATACCCAGTAAACGTTTCTTTGTGGGTAGGTAGTCCAGACATCAGTGCATCAAAAACAACCACCACCTTTACTTCTGTAAGATTTGAATTTTTTTTTTATCAAAACAGTAACTGTCTGAAAGACCTCATGCCAATAAAAGCCAATGCAATGTAACAACAGCATGAAACAGTCGAAATATGCAGAAGAACTTCAGGAGTGGTGATCATGACAAATTTTAGATTTAATTTCCAATGAGGCACTGTGCACTAGATTACAAAAACATGTTTCAATCAGCTTTCAGGAATGACAATTTGATTTCCATTGAGTTCGCTATTCCAGACCAATATGTGGTAAACAAGTAACCTAAAGGTTATGAAATCCCAACAAATTCAAAAATTTCACACTTTTTTAAGTAATGAATCATCTTAATCTTCTATCGGATGAGAAAATGCCAACTTCTCATTTTGATAACTGATGAGGAGAAAAGCACAAACCTCTTACCATGCTGAATTGTACAAGTTCGTCAATCAACTTTTGTCGGGCTATATCAAGTCGCCCATTCAGGAAATGTTTCTTCAGCTTTATCCAGTAACCGCAGACATTATACCCATCAACAAGTAAGACAGGAACTGCATTATCAACATCCTGATTTGTACTGCATTAGAATTTCGAACAAACATAACTCAGTCCAGTGACTCGTACTAAAAATGCAAGTTTAACACTGGGCAAGGCATGGACAAGGGAAGAAATTTACTAATAAAGAGACAAAGTCGGATCCTTATAGAGGTCTGTATCTTGAGGAAGATCCTCCTTATCCACTTTCTTTCGGCGATAGCTAGTAGCCGGCTTGGAAGCGCCGGAACTTCTTTTTTGGTACTCCTACAACAGTTAAGTTATATCACGCAAAAGGAGAAATGTATTCAATGAATTATTATTGAAAGCAAAAGAACAATGTACTTCTATACAGTGAATCACCTTCCACAACTTCAAAAACTGCAAATTCTGTTTGACATTCGTGGTGATCCTAAGGGGAGCTTGCTCAGAGTCCTATAAGGTAATGCAATAATTTATATACACAATCTGAAAGAAAAGAAACAGGAAATCAAGTACATCCACATGGGTAGAGAGCAATATAGACCAAGTCACGTTGATAACAATATAAGTAGCAGCAAATATTTCCTCTGGTCGAAATTATGAGTTTTTACGGTGCGACTTGCAGTATTGCACTTGTGGGATGCTAAACTGTACCATATGTTAGCAATCTTAAAGAATCTTGCTTCGGAAAATCTATACTAAAATTGCATAAGAAAGCGCATATTCGCGAGTATGTTAAAATACTACCATGCACCTTTTTTTTCGATAGGGAAGGAGTTTTTGCCCTACTTGCTCAATGTCTTGGGACCCTTCTCATAGAGTTTTATAAAATCATTTTCTATCCTATTCCTTGTTCATGGAAAGAATCCTTTCCTCACATTTCACATGACTTGTTTGACCCCACAGCAAAAAAGCAAACTTACTCATGCATATGCATATGCATATGCATATTGTGTTTATCTGAGTTAACCTCTTTCAATCTCTCAGTCCTAACCCAAACACCACAGGTTTGACACAATTCGAATCAAGCAAAGCATTGTACTCTATCTTCATAAATTGATCCCTACATAAAAAATTATACCAAAGAAGCATCCCTAGCTCAAAAGGCCAATATATACCGAAGCAGCGCAGTTGAGTACAACAATTTTAATTAGACTTGGAGGAGGGAAAACGGTTCCCTCCTCTCCCCTATCTTATTTACTAACTAATTAAGAGAACAAGAGATTTCGTATCCTTACCTCCCCCTCCTCTCCCTTTCCGTTCAATTATCCCCATCCAAACAGGCCATAAAAGCTGACATGATCACACCAAAATTCGGGTGAAAGACAATATAGATAGAGACCATTATAAACACCCAACAAACAGAGTTTTTTTAAGTTCACGATCACGCTATAAAATACTTTCTATGTTAAGAGTCAATACATCAAATTCACATTGTCACTCTTACGGGCTCATATGCGTAATGGTAATAGTTGAGGGGTAATAAAACCTAACAAAAATGGGAAAATGAGGCAAACGATGGTGAAGGGAAGAAAAGAAGTGGTAGAGGAAGAATGAAGTGCTGGAGATGGAGGGAGTTATTAATCCCATATGAGGCTAACACACACCCTAGCTAGAGCTCGGTAAATACTCTCCGTACCACCTTAATTGGATAGTTTGTTAGCCTATTTTGATCACTTAAAGTCCATCCACCACCATCACCATCACTAACTCCTCCCCTTTGTATTTTTCTACATTACCCTTTGGTAATCACCCTAATCCAAGCTAGCCGTAATCCTACAACCACTAGCTCAATAAAAATGCCATAAACCCTAAGCGATTAATCATCGACACAACCCACCACCTAAACATCAGTTTCAGATCATACATATTTAGTCTAATCCACCATTAACTAAAATTATCAAATCCAACAACATTGTTTCACCAATAATATAATAATACTTCTCTTAATACAGTCATGAAGCTTAAAATAACATGACAGTCACAAATCATTATCAACCAGAGCACAGAAATACTTATGTATGGAACAAAATACTGTACTTTAAAACAAGGGAAATAAATAATGTCTCCGTCTCAATCACTTGTTTACATTTGATTAAAATACTCCTCGTAAAGAACAAAAAGTAAACAAATGATCGGGACGTAGGGAGGATACAACAGTATACCTTAGAGGGTTGAGGTTGAGATTTCTTGGATTTCCCAGATACAATAACAACAGCACAAGCCACTGTGATCATATTTAACCCTTTTTTAAATAAAAAAAAAAACCTCTAATTTACAAAATTAAATTAAAAAGTTTTCTAGGAAATCATCTGGGTTTCAGTAGAATTATTAGAATTTTGGTTTTTATCAATTAATGAGGAAAAATTCTAACAAAATTGGGTCACATAGTGCCTAATCAATCCAATTAAGAGTAATGATCACTATGAGTACTAAAACTAACCCTAATTTTAGGGGATAACCATGATATTAGTGATACCCAAGTTGGAAAATTGAGAGTTTTATGAGTGAAGATTATGTGGAAAATTGAATAAAATTTCAGGAAATGTCGGTCGTGTTTGAATGATGCTGCAGAATTGCAGATACTGTGAGGACAAAAGAGGATAATGTTGTTTTTTGTTTTCAAAGGATTGCTTATTGTAATGGACGAGGATTCGAACACAGGACCGATTAATTTGTTCAGTAGTTATCTTGTGCGACGGTTGTATCCCGTGTTTTTTTTTTTTTTTGTAGATGAGAACTTTTTTTTTTGGGTTGATTTTCGCAGTACACATTTTACCCATCGCAATACACTGTTGACAATTATACCCCTCCCATTTCTCCCTTCATTTTCTCTCTCTAATCCCTCTCTACCATATTCTCTCTAATTAACGCATCCATTTTTTCGTCGAAAAATTATGTATTGCGTTCATAAATTATGTACTTCATTGAAATTTAATTTTATAAATACATAATTGATAAGTAATTTTTACAAACACATGTATATTGTAATCCCCTATCTATAAAAGCTGAAGCAATTAAAGAGATGTGATTGGTCCCTTGTTTTCACCCTTACCCTGTGGATATCCATCCACCCGAAATTAAATGGGTGGGATATGGGTGACGAATTTTTTTAGAATTTAGGGTGGGATATGGATATGGGTGAATTTAGGGTGGGATATGGATCATCCGTCACCCGCTTAACCACCCGGTGGATACCCGAAATTAATATTTACAATTAAATTATTATAATTTTTTTAAAAAGTTAATAATTATTTTGATTTAAAAAATCATATATCAAAGTTCATGTAAAATAGAAAAAAAACATTGTAAACCCCACTACCCAAGTGGTCTTTTTATTACCAACGCCCTTAGTTCCTTACTCCACTGAGTTCACTTTCCATAAGCCCATATTTACGCACTAATTCTCTGATATCATGAGCCAAGAGCAAATCAGAACATTAAGTCGTTTACACGTCTTCGTGGAGAACTAGGAATTCTGATGATTAGAAATTGTTTTTTATTTTATGATTTTTGTATATGATTTAAAATGGATGTACTTGTATGCCATATGTAATATGATATGTTTGGTAATTTACGCTTTTAATTTTATCGTCACAATTTTTTTGATGTTGTATTGCCTTTAAATTTTATAAGCTTGAAAATATCCAACGGGTGCCCGCTCCACCCGGTGGGTATGGATATGGATGGATGAAAAAATATTAAATGGATAAGGGTGGGATATGGATGACCATAAATTAAATGGATATGGATATGACTTCACCCCATCCATATCCCACCCATTGCCATCCCTACACCCCACGTTCTTCACCCCATTTAATTACTACCATCGATTTAAAAGATTGCAAATTTCATACAAACTATACAAAATAAAACGTTATACAATTACTTTTGCATTTTTATATACAAAATTTTCAATTGTATAATGTTTGATTTACAAAATAATAAATTACAAATTTTTAATTGTATAATGTATGAAATTCCAAATTTTTATATACAAAATTTTGTATAATTTAAATTTTCAATTTACAAATAATTACAAAATAATAAATTACAGAAAGTGAAAAAATAATTCAAATAAACATCACTCTCCTCAGTCCTCACAGTTAAGAATAAAATCAAATCTATAAATAAAAAATAAAAAAATACTTCCTATATAATACGGAAAAATCAAAAACCTTAAAACGTAAATATATTTTCGAAAAAATATACTCATTAAAAAATTCATGAGTCAAAAAATCGAAAAAAGTATATATATAATACAGAAAAATAATGAAATTAAGAAACTTTAAGCAATAAAAGGTAGATCTACCACCTTCTCTATATTCGAAGGAGACAAATTAATCTTTGAAGCAAACATTAACCTTTTTTATTTAATTCTTTTCTTTTGAGAAAGACCATTAATTAGCCATCAAAAGATACATGCAATTATTTATTTAAGAAATATTGGTGAACTTAGAAAAATATTAAATCAAGTTAGAATCAATTAGCAAAAATTAAAAATTTAAATATTAAAATTAACCTAAAAAATAATAGATTTTGACATACAAAAAAAGATAATAACGGACGAAATTATTCTACTAGAGACGAATTGAAATCCACAAATTTTAGCTGAGGTTGAATAGGATCGAGAAGGTGTAGAAGGAGTCTGTTTGTGAATTATACTAATAATAATTGGAGAATTTTTAAAGGAACATTTAAGCTAAATTTTACAGTAGTGAGGGAGGAGAAGAGGGGCGACATGTGGATGACAGGATGAGAGTGAATGAGTAGTGATTAAATAAATTCAATGAGGTATTTTTATAGCTAGGTTAAGCTGATTTTATTTTCATGGGCTGATTCTTTTGGAGTAAGAATTAGCCCAATTAGTTGGGTGAATAATTACGGTCATAAGTTACGGTTAATCTGTTTTGAACGGATATCTGTCTTAACATTAGGACGGGACCTGTGAAACAGGTCGGGTCATACAGGTGGGGTCAGAATACGGGTCGGGTTATACGGGTCACGGGTTGGGTTAGGGTCAGAATATGGGTCAAGAAATAATTTTTAGCGCTTTTTTTAAACGATTTTTTAAATTTAAAAAATATTTTTTAAAAAAGTAAAATATATTTAAAATTATTATTTTAATCATATTTATCATATACAATTATTATATTTATATAATTATTAAAATAAAGTTTTTTTAATAATTATTTTATTATTAAATATTATAAAAGTTATATAAAATTGACTTTTTGGTTGAATTATTAATTTTAAGTAATAAAAAAAAATTAACTATATTTTCAAATATAATATATAAATATTAATATTTTTAATAAAATTCATGATTTTCCATTGACCTAACGGGTCGGGTCTCGACCCTAAAATAACGGGTCATTTCGGATTCGGGTCAAACGGGTCGCGGGTCGGAAAAATCAGGTTTGTAACCCTACAAACGGGTCGGGCGGGTCGGGTTTTCGGGTCGGGTCGAATTTTGCACAGGTCTATTCCATATATATATAAGACAAATTTATCGTTTTTCCTAATTATTTGACATGTCTTAAGCTTAGGACGGATTTTAAATAAAAATTTGTGAAATAGCTAATTTATCTTTATTGAGTAATTGTTTAATTACTAATTTTGTTTCACATGGATTGATAAATATAAAACAATGATTATGATAACTAAATCTCCCAGTAACATAGGTATAATGTAAACATTTAAAAATGAGCATGCCTGAATAATAGGATCCTTACCCTCAGACGTGACAAATGAATGAAGTTGTCGTATATGATCTTAGGAGAAGATTTGAGTCGTAATCTGAATTGAGCCAATATGACTTGACTCGAATATTTTTTGTTTGACAATGATCACTTCCTAAATAAATTGATTGAAATTGACCAAAAAATGGTTGTTTGTCAAGTCTAGATAAGCTCACCGCCACAACCCTTCACTGTTTTATCCAAACGATTTTTTTCCCATGAGTTTCTCCTATTTATAGTTGAATTTTATATAATGTATTCCGTTTTCAAAAAAATTAATTGGTTTCCAAGTAATAGATGGAGCCATTTTATACCATAGAGCGAAAAAAGGGAGGCATTTTCTAAGAATTAGAGTGTTTTTTTTTTGTTTTTTTTTTGTTTGCATTTTTATTCTTTTACTTACGTTTTGCAAACAAAATGCTAAATGAGTAAACCCGTGCAAAATATTGCACGGGTATAAAACTAGTTATAACGTATTACGTACTACCTTGAAAGGAAATTAACCCATAACTACGTAGTACATACTATACTATATTGAAAGAAAAAAGAAAAAAATCTAACTAAACTAACTACTACGCTGCTCCACTTGCTTTCTCTTCCTCCTACGAATCCCTGAGTAAACATTGGTTTGAGTGGACCTTCGTAGGATTTCAAGCAAATGACTATAATATCATGCGAATTGAATAGGACGGTTCTCCAATTAATTTGAACAAAACCCCTAATTAAAATAGATACAAAATTATAATATATAGTCAATTTAATTATTAGTAATGGATTACTGAATTAAATATTTGATCTATACTCGAATAATCCTTCATAATTGAATAATTTTAAGGGGGTTGAAGTAAGTTACGGATTTAACAAAAGAGGGAAAGGAGAGAAAATTAGGTTTGATGATTTTTTTGGTCAAGGGTAAAGAAATCGAAAGTTTGGTGCAAAAAATACTGTAATGAGTAAAATATGTATTGCGAAAATAAATTGCGCTTTTTTTTATCAATAATAACCACTTTAGTCACTATTTAACCAAGAGTGATCACTATTTATCAAAAGGTGGCCACTTCTATATTAGCCGCACGTGAAACCGTCGCACAAGAGAATTTGTGTGATTTGTTAAGACCATGGTAAGCTTGAAATAAATCCATAAACGTATTTGTAGCACCTATTTAGTTAAGCTCTATTCAATTCAGTTCAGCTCATTTCTTCACAAATTAACTCTTAATTAAGTTTAGTTCAGTTCAACTTTTTTACTCTCCAACAGCCCCAACAAACCATCCCCTCCGTCACGATCTACCTTCTTACCCCACCACCGTTGTCCACTCCGTGTCTTTCCCTCTTACAGACCCCACCATCGTCCCATTGCCTTTCCTACTCGTTGCCATCCACCTCCACCCTCGCCCTCAACCGACCACCACCAAACATCCCCAAATTACCACAAAGTCACAACCCTATATAAAACTAAAAATTTGTTATTAAGCCATAAAAAAATGACTTGATTGATGATTTGAAATTAACGAACTAAAAATTATTCTATAGACAAATTACCGTCCAAAATCGAAGAAATTAATTGATTTGAGAAAATTGTTTATTAGTAATTGAACAAATTAGCTTTTTTTTTATATATAGGGATATGATAATGAAAAATAATATAAAAACATACTCGGAAAATAATTTTTCTAAAGTTTTTAAGTTAAGGCCGTTTAAAGAGAAACTCGTTAGAATCAATTTGATTGGCGGTAGTGACATCACTGACATCCCTTGGCGGAGGGTATAAAATAAAAAGAAATTACAAATTAGGTTTAACTTGTTGAGCAAGGTCTGAATTCTGAGACGGTGTTCCTTTGGAGAGCTCCACTATAGTAAGAGTGTACGCAAAATCCCCAGGAATTTCCCCAATTACTAAGGTTAATCAATATAATTAGGGTTACTAAGTTCATTGCAATCTCAACAAATTCAATTAATTAATTCGATTATGAGTTACGCTCAACCGTATAGCAGAGATCGAACACAGGAATTCCAGAGTATTTGGAAAACCCTTAAGAAATCGTCATCGTCATTGTCATCGTCTTCGTCGTCTTCGCCATTACGATTACAATCCGAGTTCAATAAACGGGCTTACAAGATCAGCTTTAAAATCCATCTGACTTCCCAGAAGCTTGCCAAATTAGCTGAATGTCGGTTTTTACGTTTTTTTTAATTTCTTTATTTATCGTATTTTTACTGTTTTTATGCATTTTCATATGGAAGTTGATTCTTGATTGGATTGTGAATTCTTGTGTTGAGACTAGTTACGCCTCGGTGTTTTGTGTGGTTAAATGTATGCTGCTAATGGTTGTGAAATTGTGGGTTTAAGTTTTCTTTCAATGGATTAAAATTGATAGATACTGCATTGTGGGGATTTTGGTTAAACCCTAGTTTAAAAAAGCGCGCCTTGGTTGAGACACTAGCCAAAACGGCTTGATGCATTTTAGGCGCGCCTTTTAGACAAGGTGTTTGCCTTACTTTTATACTTCTATAGGGTTTATGTGTGGGTTTTTAGGAGGCCGTTGATTCATGTTGTGATGTTGCCATTTTTGTGCAAATAGGCAAATTTAGGACACCATACCCTTTGCTCGATGTTTGTGATCAAGATTGATTGATCTGATTATCGGGATGTTCTAGATTATTAGACTGCTAGTGTCTATTAGCAATTTCTTGCTTGCACTCCCAATATGCCAGGGGGTGCGTAGCGTAGCTCTGTTGATGAAGTATTAGAACAGAACATCAGAAGTAAAATAGAAAGTGGGAGTAGAAGATGATGTAAAGGATGCTTTTGGTGCTGTTTTCAAGTGTATTTTTCATTTATTTGATGAATAAACCTGTGTTGTGCAGTGGCCAAGAGGAGCTCATCAGTCTTTGATGATCCAACTCGTGAAATTCAAATGCTGAGTGAAGTTATCAAGCAGGATATTACTGCACTTAATTCAGACGTGTTAGATCTGCAGCGTTTATGCAACACCCAAAATGGAAGTTGGAACGTCTCTGATGACGCCTCTAGTCATTCCGCTGCAGTTGTATATATCTGTAAGAATCGCCTAATGACAGCAACGAAGGAGTGTGAAAAAGTTCTTAATAAGCGTACTGAGGTATTGTATGTAACTATTGTTGGGAATTTGATCAAACTTTCCCCCTCTTTCGTATATTTTTTCCTTATGCAATGTTTCTAATCGTATGTGCAGAAGCTAAAGGCTGATGAGACTAGAAGGCAGTTATATCGCCCACATGCATCAACGGAGTTCACAAATCCTTTTGCTCGTCAGCCTCCACTGGCAACCAAGTCAGCAGCCAGTGAGTTCCTTGCTCCTCCTCCTCCTCCATGGGTAAACGGTGCATCATCTTCATCCACACAATTTTCAAGGTACATACCTGCCCTTCTCTTAGTGGTTATGCATTGAGATTTGACAACCATATCCTCTTACGACAATGATTGTTTCTCATAGAAATGATTCCATGGGTAGGCTATGACAGGCTTGCTTTGAGTATTTGAGGGTGGGTATTAGCTACTAATCGTTTGGATTCCCGACTAACTGAGAAAGTTTGTTCTTGTTGTTTGCACCGATATGCTCCATTAAGTAGCCAGGGGAGCTAACTTTCACCCAGAATGCCTAGAAATCAAAGAAGTTACATTGTCACTGACAATCCACAGGCGTCAATTTGTGTCATATTCTGACTCCTGTTTCTCAACCCATGTCTAACACTCCAAGTCTCCAACCAACCTGTTTTTACTGAGTATGGGCTATAAATACTCTCTTTATTCCATTTATAAAATGAGATGTTCGGTTTTTTTTTTTTTTTTTTTTTTTTTTTTTGTACTAAGTTGTTAGAGAAAAGGGCTTATTATCTTGGATGGAGCCAAAAAAGAAATGATGACAATATAAACGGGATGAAGGGAGAATTATCAACATTAGTCGATCCTAAACAAATGTAAACTGGATGCCAGTAAAAGCACACAAGGCGACAACTGAAGATTTGGAGTAACTGATCTTATAATGGACGCTTCGTTGCGCTTACTGAAATTGTTGTAGATCGATGAAAACCCTTTCTGGCACTTCTGCAGCTAAGGGAGTATAAATAGAAGATTAAGTTTCCGTGAATCTGTTTTTGAGTGGAAGATCTTAAGATCTTTCTATAAAATCTACCTGTTTCTTACAGAGATGGATTTTTGAGCTGGTTCTCCACGTGAGCTAGTGAGTGCAGCTGTTTATAGTGCACTTTACCATAAACCTCGACGGTTCTGCAAAATGCAAGTTTACATTTTTGTTCAGACATTGACTTAATCGTTGAGCTCATGATTTAATTATCGAGTTCATGACTTAATGCTTTATGGTATTTAACATGCCAATGCCATGACACTAATTCTATAAATTTTCAGTAAACAAGCAGACGGAGAGTCTCAGCCATTGCTGCAACAGCAGGGACAACAGCAGCAACAAATGGTTCCACTACAGGACACGTATATGCAAAGTAGAGCTGAATCCCTTCAGAATTTCGAATCTACAACTCATGAACTAAGTAATATTTTTACCCAGTTGGCAACCATGGTGTCTCAACAGGGAGAGGTCGCAATCAGGTTTGTTTGCCCCCCTTTCTTTTCTGCCCTTTTTCTTCCTCTGTAGTCTTCTAGGACATGATGCTGTTCCAATGTTCAATTTACTTGCCGTAAAGCTCATAATTGGCACACGTCTCATATTTTGGTCGGTTCTTAAGATTACAGTCGAGCATTGATTTTTCCTGGTTATTAATCTTTCACTATGTTAGCTAAGACGTTTTTATTTGAATCCTCGTCTCAGAAACAAACTTCTTCATGTTTCACGGATATCTCATTATTACGCGTTTTTTTCCAATTGGGTCATTTTACTTCGAATGGCATCATAAATCATAATCCGAATACTGCTGTCGTGAGCAGGATTGACGAGGATATGGAGAGAACTCTAGCTAATGTTGATGGTGCCCAAAACCAGCTGGTCAGGTACCTTAACAGTATATCCTCAAACGGATGGCTGACGATCAAGATATTCTTCGTATTGATCATATTTTTGATGTTCTTCCTCGTTTTCATTGCATAAATGTTTAGAAGAGACTCTTAGTTGGAGTATATACATTGAGAAAATCTAAATGAAGTATTAAGGGAAGTTTGTGCTGTTGATTGGAGCTCTCTGCCTCTTTTTTTTTTTTTTGGATATTTTTGGGGGAAGCAACCGTTTGAAATGTTTAAGGTTAGTTATTATCGGGTATACTTTTGCTAAATGCGGTTAATATCACCTTAATATTCGGTCACAATAAACTTGAAAAACAATGATAAATCGTTTATGCAACCGAGCGGTATTTAAACCATGAGATTGAGAAGTACTTTTCAAATGAATGTAACAAAAAAATGTAACCATTCTAAAGACTTGAGGTATCAATTTCCTTTCCGTCTATGTACTTGGCTCAAAATGATCCAAAAAATACAAGATCATAATCATACATATCATATATTATATTAAAGCAGAAACCGATAGGCCACGTGTCATTACCATGTTAAATTGCCTCATGTCAATTCTACAATAATAAAAAAAAAGATTGTATTTATTTCATACTTAATTGCTAATATGCTATTACGACTAAGTTGGTTTATTCATAAAACCTAATATCAAGGGGGTAGGTACAAAATCCTATAATAAATGTGACACACATTGAAATTTGATATTAAATCAACTTGATTTCATTCCATTAATAACTGCGTCATTTTAGGTGGAAAATATTAGGTGATTAGGTCATTTAAGATAATTCATAATTGAAATTATAGATTCAGTATCCGAGTAATAATCTTAACAATATCTTAACAATAATAGCCAACAATAATGAAGACAAAAAATTATATTGTAATCTTAACAATCTTAACAATAAGCATGATTTCTGATTTGCTAAGGTTCTTTGTGTTTTAATGCATATAATAAACACAAATTCTTAAGAGAAACACTGAGTAATCCATGTCAAATTGTAGATGATAAAATTATTCCTTTTTTCTTTTTTTTTGAGTATGTGTGATATACGAGTTATCTACAACATTAATTTCAGAAATTCAAAAACTATTCAATCTTACGGTTTCGTTTTCGAGTTTGTAACCGATTACATCAATTACGCTTATACATTGTGCTCTTGTGAACGAAGTGAAAGTTTATGTCAAGTGCTGAAATTATAAAAATCTCAGCAAAAAATACCTCCATATGGTTGCTTTATGTTCTTATAATCAACTTGGCGTTTTATGTACATTTGTTATACGTATTATTTGATGCTTTCTCGATTCTCTTAATTTTGAAACAATCCTACATTTTATTTCCATTGTTGTTTTTTATTTTGGCAGATCTGAGCTCAAAGTTTCAAATGGAAGAGTATAACATCTATAGCTCCATGTAATACAAAGACAATGTTAAGTTTTATGGCGGATTTGAGCTCGGAACAGTTTTAGGATCATTTGACATGTTGCTTAACTATCACTTAACAATTACGAAGATCATGTAGAAGACAACAAGCCAAAATTTGGGAATGGAGATGTCACATGGAGACTAGGTTATGTTGGATTAATATTAGGTTCTGGTAAGTTCAGAGAATTTATGTCGAATCCTCAATGTCTCAGATCCTTTCATTACTTGGTGACAAATTAGGTCGAGGATCATGTCTGGTATTTACTGGGTAATCAACATATATTTTATTATAAGAGATCGAGTTTGAATCAACAATTTCATGTCAATTAAAATTTTAGTGAATTTATTTTCATTTTTAGTCAAAATTTAGACGAATATCAATTTAGTCTACTTTGGCCCCTTATTTATTAGGCTATCACGGTTATTGGATTAACTTTGGGTTGGGACGAGCCGGTTATGATTCACCCAACTTTTTCTCTTCCATCGTGTCGGTTTTGGGTAGTACGGGTATTTGTATAGAGGTTGTAAGAGTATTCACACGTACAACAATTGCTTTGGGTTCTTGGCCTCCTTTAAATTATAACATCTCTATTTTAAAAAGGGTTTTTCTATCATGTGCCCAATGGGCACATGATAAGGAGCCAATTAAGGATTTATGTAATTTAACGGATTTTTTTGAAATAAATATCCTCCCTCCGTCTCGGTTATATATTCAAAGTTGTGTTTTATTTATAATAGAAAAATGAATAAATTTGCAATGTTTAACGTAATTTTGTAATTATGTATGACTTAGAGGGCATAGACTTGATGGTTAACCTTATCATTAGCAAAATAACAACCTCTACTCTTTATTTAGGTCTTATATAAAACAACTTCCAACCATTCCCACAAGACAAATATGATTTAATGCGATTCTACAGGTAAAACTACTTTACGTTATCGAATACCAAAGCATTTTCCTCTATAAACTTCTTTTAATATACCTGCAGTTTATCGTGACAATATATATACTATAGTGTAACACCGTTTTACTTGAAACCTTTTATGAGAGAACAACGGTTCGAAATCACATTATAAGATCTAAGTGATTATTTCACTGATGGTAAATGGTGAGCGGGTATCGTGTAAACCTTCTTTTTTGGTGTGTGTAGCCGTATAGATCCATCATGCATGGTAGCCTACCCGAAACCATTGGATTATTAGAATATTGTTAAGAATATTTAAATGATATTGCGATGGATCTTTTTGGTTAAGATGTAAATTAATGTTACAAATTAAAGCTACTTTGGAATTTAATAATTACTTCTAATAAATTCAAAATTGATCTTTCAATTAATTGTTAATATTGGTTGAATTCAAATTTTATGCCACACAGAAACTAGGGAGAATGGATTATCTGTCGTTTTTCAAAAAAAAAAAATGCAAAGCAAATAGAATAATAGTAAGTATAAGCTAAATTGTTACTCTAGCCGAATAAACACAAATATTACATATATTATTTTTTATACATATAAATTGTTCGTAAATTTGGTCATCACATTTATCAAATTATTGGTAACTTTAATAATTATGCATCCGAATTCACATATTAATCAAGTAATAGTCTATTTTCAATCTGTAAGCATTAATTTGTTGTACACAAGTAAAAATTAAGGTCTAAAAATTATTTTAGGGATATTTATACAAATTAGAGTCTTAGGGGGGGCGTTGGGATAGCGGAGAAGAGGGCGGCCGGGTGTTGGAGGGGACGGAAGAGGGAGGGGCGGTGGGTGAAGGACTGGTGGTTGAGGAGGAGCGGTAGGCTTGGGTGACTGGGGTAAGGTAAGGTAATTAAGGGTGGGAGGGGCGGTGTGTAAGGGGCGGTCTTGGTCAGTTGAGTTGGAGAGCCATGTGGGGAAGCTGACCGACACGGAAGGAATTTTATTGGCAAATTCAACAATTATGCATCTAAATTCTCAATTGATTAACTAATAATTTTATTTACAATCTTTAAGCATCAACTTATCACTTTATGGTATCAATCTAAAAATTA
This sequence comes from Silene latifolia, assembly GCF_048544455.1. Taxonomy (NCBI): domain Eukaryota; kingdom Viridiplantae; phylum Streptophyta; class Magnoliopsida; order Caryophyllales; family Caryophyllaceae; genus Silene; species Silene latifolia. The sequence continues at coordinate 186,898,679 of NC_133527.1, read as the reverse complement.
GGGTCCAAAAAAATATCCGAGAAGGCAAATAACAGTGAGTCTCCCTTAAAACTCGCATAATTTAAATATTTAACTAGATGAAAAGAAAACAAATCACAACGTACTATGAAGAAAATTACGAGATATAACTTTACAAATATATGCATAAATAAAAAAAAACTTCGGAAAATTCACGTAGTACCCCTAAACTTTGCCACTTTGCGCATGATACCCAATATTTTAAGTTTGTGTACATGTTGCCCTTTACGTTAGATATTTATACACAACATGTCATTTTTGTCGCTCTAACAAACTTCAATTCAGCATAACCCATGCACCGGAATTCGGAATCGGACAATTTTTTGTTCTACACACATTTTCTTGTCATAATCTACGATTTGAGAAAAAAAAATTGTCGATTGAAATTTTCTAGGGATTTTTATCATGGAATTCTAAAATCGACCATAACTTCGATCTTAAATCTTCGAATGACCATTTTTTGTTTTATCAAATTATAGATCTCGAAGAGATAATCAATATAGGAAAAAAAATTGGTCAATTTCGATTTCTGGTCTATAATTTATGTTCTATTGAAGATTCGAATAACGATAAAAAGAGCATGTCATATCTGAAAATTAAACTTAAAGGTTATCATGTTCAAAAACTTAAAATGTTGGTTACCATGTGCAAAATGACATAGTTTAGGGGTACCACGTGAATTTTCCGAAAAAACTTTCAAAAGTTACCTCTAAAACGAGTATTAACGAATTAACCATTCAACTTCACTCTAAAAGCTATATATTTAATATCTACTTCGATTAACACTCCACATTGCCACCCGTGCAGTGCACGGGTTCAAAAACTAGTATGTTGTAATACAAACAACCACGCCACCTCACAACCTTAACAAATCCGGAGTAGATCTATCAATCTGATAAATTACAATTTAGCGGTTAAACGGTTATAACATTAAATGGTTACTTTAATTATTACAAAACTATTTAAACCCCGTGCAATACATGCAGATATATCTCTTGTTCACATTTTCATCATTGTACTCCGTATTTTGTTTTGATAAAAAAAAAAATGAAACTGAAATCAAATTACAAATTTTTTTCTCAGTTTCTTTTCGTCACAAAACTAATAAAAGTGATTTACAAATTTATTTCATACAGATAATGAGTTGAGTCATTATCAAAAATAATATAAATAAAAAATTTAGCAATTTATACTTTATAATTGTATATATCAAATTTATTTTATTTTAATTCAAATATTATAGCTTAGGGAGTACTAAAAATTACTATATAATTAAGTTTAATATTAATAAAAAGATAATAATTTAATGAAATAAATTATACTCCCTCCGTGCTAGTTATTTGTTTACCTTTACTTTCCACGCAAAGATTAAGGAAATGAGATGGGAGATTTGAGATTTTGAGGGTAGTATTATACTATTATTAGATGACAAGTAGACAGTAATGAAATTGGATGATCAACTAACTCATTAAAGACATATGCCTAATATAGAAAGGTAACATATGAATGAGACACCCTAAAATGAAACGTCAACAAATGACCGGGACGAAGGGAATAATTATTTGTTTTCTCATATATTGAATGAACTTAAATATAAACTAGTTGTCCGCAATGGTGAAGTCTAGTGGTTAAAACTTTGATGAAATTCCCAGGAGACACATGTTCAAGCCTCCATAAGAGCAAAATCTTGTGGAGCATTCTTGGCCCGACTCCATGCCTAATAGACTTTGAGCCTGTCACCCTCAGCCCTCGGGTGACTTACCTGGTATACCTGACAAAGCTGACCCGAGCCGATAAGGCTAACCCGAGACCCGAAGGTGACCCGAAACGACAAGTACTAAGTCATATTAATGTTATATGCATCAAAATAGAGTTTCATTTGTTAGAATCGTTCTTAATAAATAGTTAAATTTGCAAAATAGTATTTCTTAATCAAAATAGTACGAACTAAAGTGTTTTAACCATTAACCCGAAAAGGATTCGACCCAAAATGACCCATATCTAAAAGTGACCCGACTCGAAGTGACCCGACAACAGGTCACCAGAAATTAACCCGAAACTCGAAATGACCCGACCCGAAATGTATGACAGACCCGAAATGACCCGACCCAAACTGTCCCAGCCCTTACCCAACCCGATGACCAGACCTAGCAAAAGCAACCCGACCCGATTGACCCGACTCAAAAAAGCTGACCTGAGACCCGAAGTGACCCGAACTACATCACCCGAATGTGACCTGAAAACCCGAATTGACCCGATCCGACCCGAACATGACCATTGACCTGAATTGGCCAAACTCGAAAATGACCCGATCCGAAACCACCAAACCTGAAAATGACCCGACAAAATATAACTCTAATTGAATCAAAAATATTTGAAATGACAATTTCTCTATTATTCATTGACCCGAAAATGACCCGACCTGAAACAACCCGCCCCACTTGACCCGTCAACAAACCTGAAACAGACCCGAAACCCGAAATAACCGGTCCCGACCCGAGTTAACCCGAAATCAATGAGAAACCCGAACTGACCCGACCCGAATTGACCCGACCTGAACCCAATCAGGTGACCCGTTTTGCCAGGTCTACCGATGACCCATTTTCCACCTCTATTTGCAGGTTATCACGTATAGCCAAGGGTTTACCTAGTGCGCACCGAAGGTAGCGACTGCAGCCTGCAGGTTCCCTCGTCACCCAAAAAAAAATCAATTAATTTTCTTATTTAAGAATGTGCATTTTAAGTGAATGGTGATATTTTTTCTTTTTTTTTTTTAAGTTAAGATGGTCTCGAGAGGAACTCGTTATATTGTAATTATAATTATATTATATTATATTATAATTATAATCCTTTATTTACTAAAATAATGTGCATTTTAAGTGAATGGTGATATTTTTCAATGAATGGTGATATTTTTTCTTGTTTTTACCGTCCCTAGAGAAACTCGTTATATTGTAATTATAATTATATTATATTATAATCTCCCATTTACTAAAAGAATAGGTGATTTCTATCATTTTTCCGCCAAAATGCATATTTTCAAAAAAAGGAAATTAAGGATAATTATGTTCATTCACTGAATAAGGAAACTAATAATTATAATTTAATTCATATTATATTTTCAGTAAAATTAATCTTTTTATCAAATTATATTATTTTCACTAAACTTTAAACTAAAATATTTTAATTAAAATAAATAAATTGATATAAAACTATAAATTGTTAAATATATTGCTGACGCTATTATTAGATGATGAGTTGATCCATACTCCGCATAAAAACAAAACTCTAAATTGTTGTTATTAGTTTCGTGACAAAAAAAAAAATAGAAAAAAGATTATAAACTTAAACTCATCAGCTTTATGCTATAATAGTATTTTCATTAAAATATATTTAAACTCATTACTCAATTTTCTTAATTAATTTTCAGTTCCAACTTTTATTTATCAAAACAAAATACGATGATGAGAAATATAAAATTATAAGATACCAAAATTATATAAGTAATTTTATAAAGGGGTTTTCCAACATATGTCCACTAGACATATAGAATAAGAAAACAAAAAAGGAAAGAAATAAATGTATTTATTGTAAAGAAAAATAAAAGTAATAGGATATTTCAATCTCCTAAAAAAAATCAATTTTTTCTTTCCTATTTTGTTTTCTTATCCTATGACTAGTCGACATAGTTTAAATAAAACCGATTTATAAAAATATTAAACTATAAGTACCTGTATTACACGAGGTATAAACTACTTATAATCAATTTGATTCGCGGTAGTGACATCAGTGACATCCCTTACGCGGGGAGTATAAAATAAAAAGGAATTACAAATTAGGTGTTAGGGTTTTAACTTGTTGAGCAAGCTCTGAATTCTGAAACACTGATCATCTTCTTCCTTTAAATCCCCAACACTTAATCGCTAGTAAATTCCCCAATTATCAAGGTTAATTAATATAATTAGGGTTACTAAATACATTGCCATGGGTAACACTCAACCGTATAACGCTCAACCGTATAGCAGAGATCGAACGCAGGAATTTCAGAGCATTGTGGAAACCCTTAAGAATTCCTCATCTTCGTGGTCGTCTTCGCCATTACCGGTACAATTTGAGTTCGATAAACGGGTTTCCAAGATCAGCTTGGGTATTCGTCAGACTTTCCAGAAGCTTGCCAAATTAGCGAAAGGTCGGTTTTTACTTTTTTTTCATTTTTCTATTTATCGTATTTTTCATATGGAAGTTGATTCTTGATTGGATTGTGAATTCTTTTTCTAGTTACGCCTCGGTCGGTGTTTTGAGTGGTTAATGTATGCTGCTAATGGCTGTGAAATTGTGGTTTTAAGTTTTCTTTCAGTGTATTAAAATTGCACAAATTCTCGTTTAAGACGGGTCAATTAGTTACCACTTGACAAAAATAAAATGCCTAGATATTGAGTTGAGATCACCTGCGACACATCATCATTCACATAATAAAATTGATACCAATTTCTCTTAAATTAGTGATGTGTCACAAGAAGAGTATAGTGGGACACGAGATGGGACACAAAGTGGGATAGAGAATCTGCTGAGATCAGAGAAGCTTCGACACTCCAGGTAGGTGGCGTGTCGAGTGTCGACACGACACTTCACCAGACACGACATCTGACACGTCTGGCATACTGCACAGTACGACACGACTCCCGACACTTTTGCACAGTGATAGTCAGAAGTATTTCAAGGAAGATGGAGAAGAGAGAGCGAGAAAAGATCAAGAAATAACATGGAGAAAGGTGAAAAGGGTTAAAGAAGAGAGAGAAATCTGGGAAAATGTTAAAATATAAAAGAAGAGAGAAGTGATCCATTTTATTTCCCCATAAAATTACTCACATGCAATTGAAAGCTGAAAAGTTGGACTTTTGAAATAAATTTGTCCTTTCCCATGTAAAAAAAATGATATTAATAAATTTCGAAGTGTCGTATCGGTGTCTCTAAAGTCGGTCAAGACACTTGTTTGACCGCATCCCCGTGTCACTTAAATTTTAGAATCACGTGTCCGACACTCCGATACGCGTCGGATACGACACTTCTCTGCTGCTGAGTCTGAGTAACACAGGCTGAGATTACCTGTCCCAGTTTTGTGTCCCATCTTCTGTCCCAGTGCTTTTATCTTGCGACACATCATCATTCACATATATGCATATATGCAAGTGGTATGTATTTGACCCGTTTTAACCTTAAGATTTGTATATATCTGTCTTAAGAGAGACTTATTGTAAAAATTGATATGATAGTGCATAGTGGGGAAATTTTGGTTGAACATAAGTGTTCCGGGTGTGATTCCAGAGCAGATATTTGTTACCACCCGTGCTTGTAGAATGACGTCCTTGCTTGACTTCCTTTCGGTCTCTCCTGAAACAATGAACAAACTGAGGGCTCGGCTTTGGCCGAGCGTACTCACTCCGACGCCCAAGTCAGTGAACTTAGAGAGATAAGTTGCTTGTTACTTGGCTAAGTGTATATTGTAGAGAGATAAGGAAGATATTACCAGATGAATAGTGATTCTTAGGTTAAATTGTGGATCCTTTCCTCAATGAGGGTTGAGGAGTATTTATAGACTTTCACCTTTTGTCCAGTAGTGGCCAAGTGGCCAAGTGGCTAGCAGGTGGAAAGACCGTTCTACCCTCGGCGGACCCATGACCCATGGCGGCCGGCCGAGGGTCTTGGAAATGAGTACGCGGATATGTGTCCCGGTGATCGATTGTCCTAGCCGGACCCAGTGACAGTAGATGGGTCGCATCGGCTAGGGTCATCCGAGGTGTTGACTTGCTTTGGATATCTTTCACCTTGCTCAAGATGTTGACTCGGTCAGCGGGTGCAGAATATGCCCCATCAATTTGCCCCCAGCGTAGTCTATGCCGTGGTATGGGCTCCGATGTGTGTTGAGCGTATATTCTGCGATCATTTTTAATAAAGCTTGTTTATTTTGCCTCCGGCTTGGCCGGGGTCTTTATCTCATTTTCATCTGAGTTGTCTTCTTACGTTATTAATTGAGCGCTTCTTTTCTGTTTCTACCATCGGCCTAGCCGGGGCAGTTAGAATGCGTATCTCAACTGTACTTAACGTTTTTAAACATGTTGGCCTGTCGGTGGCGTCCCCGTTCAGGCTCGGTCTTAATTATTCGAAGCGTCGGATTTGCGCTTCCCAACGGTCGTTGTGAACATGTTAGCGTATCGGTCGTTGTGTCCCCGCTGCTTCCCGGCCTTGGCCGAGGGAATCGGGGTTACGGCGCGACAGCGTTCGTATTTATAGACGATATTGATCGCGTCCTCGTTCACGCTCGGTCTTAGTTAGCCGAGGTGTCAGATTTGCGTCTCAACTGTACTTATACGTTCTTAAGCTCGGTCTTAATTTGCCGAGAGCAAGTCGCGTTTCCCTCGTCTCTTCCCGGCTTTGGCCGGGGCAACTGAGTTTTACGTTCTGACTGCTGTTGTAAATATCTAGGCATATCGGCTCGTTCCCCCGTCGCCCTCGGTCTTAATTAGCCGAGGTGATCGAGGTTTTGGCGCTGTCTGCCGTCGTAAATATGTTAGCATGTCGGCTCGTTCCCCCGTTGCCCTCGGTCTTAATTAGCCGAGGTGATCGAGGTTTTGGCGCTGTCTGCCGTCGTAAATATCTAGGCATATCGGCTCGTTCCCCCGTCGCCCTCGGTCTTAATTAGCCGAGGTGATCGAGGTTTTGGCGCTGTCTGCCGTCGTAAATATCTAGGCATATCGGCTCGTTCCCCCGTCGCCCTCGGTCTTAATTAGCCGAGGTGATCGAGGTTTTGGCGCCTGTCGCCGTCGTAAATATCTAGGCATATCGGCTCGTTTCCCCGTCGCCCTCGGTCTTAATTAGCCGAGGTGATCGAGGTTTTGGCGCTGTCTGCCGTCGTAAATATCTAGGCATATCGGCTCGTTTCCCCGTCGCCCTCGGTCTTAATTAGCCGAGGTGATCGAGGTTTTGCGCCGTCTGCCGTCGTAAATATCTAGGCATATCGGCTCGTTCCCCCGTCGCCCTCGGTCTTAATTAGCCGAGGTGATCGAGGTTTTGGCGCTGTCTGCCGTCGTAAATATCTAGGCATATCGGCTCGTTCCCCCGTCGCCCTCGGTCTTAATTAGCCGAGGTGATCGAGGTTTTGGCGCTGTCTGCCCTTCGTTCTTGCTGAGGGCGGCCGGTGATTTGACCAGAGGGGTGGGACCGCTGTACCGCTTATGGGTGTATGGTCCCGAACTCCCCCCGGCGCCCGCCGAGTGCTGTTTCCTGTTGGACCTGTCAGACCGTGACCTATTATTGTCACGGCGTCCTTCATCCGGGTTGTCCTCCCGGCGGCTCTTCTTCTCTGAGTGCCCAGCCTCGCTGTGGCCTACCCAGGTCTTGTGATAGTCTTCTACCTTGATGGCTTGGTCGGCCATCTTCCTGGCGGCGTCTAAGCCCAGGCCTCCGTACTTGATGAGCTCGTTTTTTAAGTCTCCCCTTGGGAGGCCTTTCATCAGCGCGAAGGCCGCCAGCTCGGGATTAATCTCTCGAATCTGCTGAACCTTGGCGTCGAATCTCTTCACATAGCTTCGTAGAGACTCACCCCCCTCCTGTCTGATAGTCAGGAGATCCGATGTCTCCACGGCCCTCCTCTTATTGCAAGAGTACTGGGCTAAAAAGGCGTCCCTTAGGTCGGCGTAACAGTATACCGAGCCGTCGGGCAGCCCCTTGTACCAACTTTGAGCCATCCCATGCAAGGTCGTTGGGAAGACTCGGCACCAGACTTCATCGGGTTGTTCCCACACCGACATGTACGACTCAAAAGGCTCGGCATGGTCGGTGGGGTCGCTATCCCCTTTATATGTGAGCGCCGGCAACTTCAGCTTGGTTGGCACGGCGGTTTCAAGGACATAGGCGCTGAGGGGCTGTCTGACCACGTGTCGAACGACACGCGGCGATCGGCTCCTCGCATTCCTGGTCCGGCTCCTCTCCCCGTGGTAGGAAGGGCTTCTTCTCCGACTCTGGCGAGTCGGGCTTCTTCTCCGACTCTGGTGAGTCGGGCTTCTCTGGGGCATGCCTCGTTGGTGCCGCGGTGACGCTGTCCTTCCGCGAGTGCGAGAAGGGCTCAGGTCGACCACTGGCACTCTGGGCTCTCCCGGCGTCTTGACAGGGTCGGCTTCCTCCAAGGCTTCGTTCAAGTTTCTTGGAGTCACATTCTGGGCCCTGGTCTCCTGGACGGGTTCCGCCGCTCTTGTCGGTGTGACAGTGTGAGCCGGCGTACTACCAATTAGGTCCAGGAGTAGCTTCAGTTTAGCTGCATCAACCACGTGTCCCATGATGGTGACCTGGTCGGCGGGCGTGGCGTATCTGTATTATTGGCATCCCATACTCCGGTTGGATTACTCGGGTGGAGGGCTGCGCTCCCGCAATTGTGGACGGTATCATCTTGGCAGAATTCGGCTTCGTCAGTCACGAATACCTCTTGTTGTTTCGACATCTTCTTAGCTTTTTGGGTGGGTTTTTGTTTTGTGTTTTTAAGGGATTTGATTAACTTTTAGTATCTTTTCCCACAGACGGCGCCAATTGTTCCGGGTGTGATTCCAGAGCAGATATTTGTTACCATCCGTGCTTGTAGAATGACGTCCTTGCTTGACTTCCTTTCGGTCTCTCCTGAAACAATGAACAAACTGAGGGCTCGGCTTTGGCCGAGCGTACTCACTCCGACGCCCAAGTCAGTGAACTTAGAGAGATAAGTTGCTTGTTACTTGGCTAAGTGTATATTGTAGAGAGATAAGGAAGATATTACCAGATGAATAGTGATTCTTAGGTTAAATTGTGGATCTTTTCCTCAATGAGGGTTGAGGAGTATTTATAGACTTTCACCTTTTGTCCCGTAGTGGCCAAGTGGCCAAGTGGCTAGCAGGTGGAAAGACCGTTCTACCCTCGGCCGCTGGACCCATGGCAGGCCGGCCGAGGGTCTTGGATATGAGTACGCGGATATGTGTCCCGGCTGATCAGTTGTCCTAGCCGGGACCCAAGTGACAGGCCGATGGGCTGCATCGGCTAGGCTGTCCGAGGTGTTGACTTGCTTTGGATATCTTTCACCTTGCTCAAGATGTTGACTCGGTCAGCGGGTGCAGAATATGCCCCATCAATAAGCAATTGTTGTTATTAGCTAAATTGCTAGTTATCCCTTGCTTTTGGTGTGTATTTGACCCGTTTCTTGCTTGCACTCCCAGTACGGGGGTGCGTACTGCGTAACTCTGTTGATGAAGTATTAGAATAGAACATCACAAATAAAATAGAAAGTGGGAGTAGAAGATTATGGAAAGGATGCTTTTGGTGCTGTTTTCAAGTGTATTTTTCATTTCTTTGATGAATAAACCTGTGCCCTGCAGTGTCCAAGAGGCGGTCAGTCTTTGATGATACAACTCGGGAAATTCAGGTGCTGAGTGAAGTTATCAAGCAGGATATTACTGCACTTAATTCAGACGTGTTAGATCTGCAGCGTTTATGCAACACCCAAAATGGAAGTTGGAACGTCTCTACTGCCGCCTCTAGGAATTACACTGAAGTTATAGCTAACCTTAAGAATCGACTAAGGAATTTAACGAGGGATTTTATAGATCTTACTATGCGTACTGAGGTATTGTATGTAACTATTGTTGGGGTTTTGATCAAATTTCCCCTCTTTTTCATTCATCTCTCCCTTATGTAATGTTTCTAATCGTATGTGCAGAAGCGAAAGGCTGATGAGACTAGAAGGCAGTTATATCGCCCACATGCATCAACGGAGTTAACAAATCCTTTTGTTCGTCAGTCTCCATTGGCAACCAAGTCAGCAGCCAGCGAGTCCCCTGCTCCTCCTCCACGGGTAAACGGTGCATCATCTTCATCCACACAATTTCCAAGGTACATATCTGCCTTTCTCTTGTTAGTTACGCATTCAGATTTTTTAGTCGGTTCTCCATGCCAGCTAGTGAGTGCAGCTGTACCATAAACTTGTATGGTTCTACTGTTGGAATTTTGGCAGCGGAATGTAATGGACACGATATTCTCATGATTTAATCATCGAGTTGATGACTTAATACTTTATTTATGGTATCAGCATGCCATGACACTAATTCTATAAATTTTCAGGAAACAAACAGATGAAGAGTCTCAGGCATTGCTGCAACAGCCGAGACAACAGCAGCTTTTTGCCTCTTTTTTTTGTGGATATTTTTTGGGGAAGCGAATTTGTTTGAAACGTTTAAGATTTTACGGTACTCTTTTGCTAAATGCGGTTAATATCACCTTAATATCCAGTCACAATAATCTCAAAAACCTTGATAAATCGTTGATACATCTGAGCGATATTTAAAACCATGATATTCAGAAATGCAAAAATTCAAATTAATGTGACGAAAAAAATGTAACCATTGTAAAGAATTGAAGTATGAATTTCTGTCTGTCTTCTTAGCTCAAAATTGATACAAAAAATACAAGACCATCTACACCTATTTACATGTTCATTTTCTTACAAGATTCTATCATACAGTCACAACCTTTGTAAGGGGAACACTCATACCATACTGCAAAAGAGAATCATCAGTGTAAGGATGATGTGAATTCCTGCCATCGGCTCCTTCATAACTCTGTGAGACCGGCATAGAATCAGCATTCGGGTTCATACCAGCTTGTTTCAAAATTGTCTCGATTTCTTTTACTACTTCACCCATTGTCGGCCTGTCGATACCTGAATCCTCTGCACATTTTAAGGCTACATCCACATATCTCTCAAAACCAACCAGTTGAGTTGTAGATGATGAAACCAGCATTGGGTCCATTACTTCATGAAGGGCATACATGTCTTTTTCTCTATCCATCGCGGTCTTTACTATCTTGACTATGTATTTCCCTCCTTGTATAGGCCTTCTGGCTGTTACCATTTCTAGCATCACTACCCCAAAGCTGAACACGTCGCTTTTCTCGGTTAATTGATTCGTCATGAAATACTCAGGGTCCAGGTATCCCTACATGAGTAAAAAAAACAGACCATATGCTCAGTTCAGTTACAGTCGATTTATTTCGACTTCCATTAATTCAGTAACTAGCAAAAAGACATTTAAATGAGGATGGTGTGAAGGTGAAGTACAAACCATAGTTCCTTTGACTTGAGTAGTAACATAACCCTTGTCAGCATCACCAAAAAGCCTAGAGAGCCCAAAGTCAGCAACTTTTGCTGTTAAGCGGTCGTCAAGAAGGATGTTGTTAGACTTAATATCTCTGTGTATTATTGGTGGATCAGCTAGCTCATGCAGGTATTGCAGGCCCCGGGCTGAGCCGAGCGTCACCATTAGTCTTCTTATCCAGTCTAACTGAACTCCTGACGTTCCTGCAGCGTCAATGACCAAATTAAATTTAACATGACATGATTCATCAGCATCATCTAAACTAGTATGCTGCTCATTTCTTGACTGAAAAGAAGCTGGTACTGTACAGAAAAATATTTTCAGGACTTGACATCGTGTCAACTCTCATACTCCAGAATTAACATGACACGATTCAGCAGTATCGGCTAAACTGTAATCTAATAAGTACCTGAAAGACTGTCGAGAACAGTGCCATTTGCAATATATTCATAAACCAGCATTTGTTCCCCTTGGTCGTAGCAGAATCCTACGAGTTTCACGAGATTTTTGTGGTGAACCCTTGATAAAAGCTCTATCTCATTTTTGAACTCTCGACTACCCTGCATAGATCCCACCTGAGATCTTTTGATAGCAACGATCAGCCCATCGTCTAGGATACCCTTGTAAACCTGTATATATTATAACGGATATTGAGCAGGGTAGACACATAAATCCAATTGACTTTTCGTAGTTTAGTTAATGTTTGGTGGGATAGGCAGCCAAAATTGCAGTTTTGATGTTGATAGTTTCAAACCAGGGTCATGAGTACCACATCTCACGACTTTCTTATGCTATCAATTTAGCTGAAGCTTCAACTACTCCATAGTTGAAAAATAAAATTATAGTGAAGACCACAGAAGCTACCTTTCCATAACCACCAGCTCCAACACAGTTGTATTCTGAAAAGCCGTTGGTACATTTCCGCAACTCTTCAAATGTGAAAAATCTCGCCCCTTTTAGCTGAGGAACGTCGCCATAAGCCCCTTGTGAGTCCCAGGCATCTGCATTTTGGAACATACATACGCTTAGTAAATCCAACGAACTTTCAATTTCTTAAAACATATTTAAACTAGAATTGTTTAGTACCAAATGGATTGGCCTGTTTTGTCGCTTGTTCCGCTCTCTTCTTTTGATAATATGCATATCCTCCAGCACATACTAACAGCAGAAGTAACGCGATACTTGCTACGACAGCCCCAACAATTGCTCCTGTGTGACTTTTTTGTCCCCCTGAAAATTCCCAAATGTCAAAAGAAGATTACAACAGAACAAAGTTAATATGATTAAGAAAAAGGAAAATGAGTTAGCGCTACAAGATAGCATTCAAATCTCATACTTATAACTTAATATCACCCTGCCACTCCCGTACATTTTAAATTCTCTTTCGTATATGTGGGGCCTACATCGTGCATGTGAGAGGATGGTACCAAGTTTCAATACTACGCAAGTGGCCCTCTATCACTTTCCTTAACAATAAAAAGACGGTAATATAGATAACACATAACTAGACCTGTACTCGGGTCGGGCTAGGGGCGGGCCAGGCTCTTCTGGTCAGACCCGGGCCAGGCCAAGGGGGAGGGGCGGGCTGGGACATGCTTGATCCGGGCCTGGGCCCGAGGCCGGGCCGGGCTGCAGACCTAACCTAATTTTTTTATTTTTCTAGACGGGTCAGGGCGGGCCGGGCTGGGAAAATGGAATCCAGGCCAGGGGAAGGAGCGGGCCGGCTGGTCGGGAGCGGGTCATGTGGGTGACGGGTCGGGCCTTGGCCCGGCCGGGATGGCCCGTGCTGTTGGCCAGCTCCACACATAACACTGAATGAAATTCTATCAGAAACTTACCTCCGAAATGTGTATAGTCATCTGCAAGAAAGTTATAGGGTTCAAAGTCCTGAGACGGCTTGTATGTCTGGTTACTGAGCACAAACCCGAGAGAGAAGACTCCTGTCCTATTAAAATAATCCTGTCCAGCTGGAAAGATCTGTATCTTCATAGTAAGATACCCAAATGAATCGGTAGAAGCACTACTAAGTGAGACGGCACCCACAGGGAGACTCATGTTGATGAAACTGTGTAACAGAGACTGTTGAAGTCGTGTGAAGTAGTTTGGATTTCCTAAAGCTGAGAAGGAAGGTGCTCTAAGGATGAAAAATCCGGTGTATGGATATGCACATTTGCAGTTAGGACCGGAGGTCATTCCGGAGGTACAAGAAGGAGGAACACAAAATACTGGGGTTAAATAAGAGGAAGTTGAATCAAGTTCCTGCTGATTGTTGCAGTATGGTATTGCTGTCAAAGAATTCTTACAATATGGATTATCACCCAGCCTGCAGAAAAGGAATAGAGCATAAGACGGTCATCGAAATTCTAAAATGGAATTCACAAGATTGCCTTCGCCATAAATACAAGTAAAATTTATGATACTCACAACAGTGTGAAATTGGATGATGGAGCCCTTGGTAGGGAAGTGATGGAGTTGTTTTGAAGATCGATAAGTTGTAATTGTTGGCTGGAGCTAGTGTCGAAATCTAAACTTTCATTAAGATGATTGTTTCTCAATACCCTGACCGGAAAAAACAATGTTACTTTACAGTTTACAGCATCAAGTTGCAAAAGAAATGAAAACATTTGTTATGGTTCAGATTTTTAAAAATGACTTATTTTGGGGATCAGATCACCTACACTGTCTGTAACTGAGGGATACTGAAAAATTCCGCTGGAAGCTTTCCTTGAAGTCCAGTTTGCTCCATCATTCTGTCGAGTGTCGATACTATGTTAGTACATGAAAACACTCGCCAACTAGCCTAGCCAATGATCCATTTTCCTCATTACGCTTATAACCTCAGATTCAAGTTCTTACGAGTTTAAACTTTTTAAATATCAAAACGCTGGTCTGACATACAATTAGAAATTGAGAATGTTTTGGTGAGTCAAAGTCGCCCATGGAATCACTAAAATGTCAGAAAGCCGGACAGCAGATTTTTGATGGAGGTCGGAGGAAGATGTGTAAGAAAGAGAGCAAGTGAAATAGCATACACAGTAGTAAGTGCCCGTAAGGTCGAGAACCACTGTGGAACATCCGTGGCTGAAAAACTGTTGTTGCTCATGTCCCTGCAATTTCATGGCCAATTTAGACATTAATACAGAAAAATTCATCGTCTCATGAGAAAATGCTATTCGAATTCTTAAACTTAAGAACACCTCCAGAGAATTATACTGTAGTAATTAAAATCAGCTATATAGTAGAAACAAAGACAAACATATTTGCTACCTGTTATAGCTGATTGAAACATTATACAGGAAATCATACTGACACTGGGATTTTGTATAAACATCAGAAACTAAAATCCGAATATGGAGTACCACACTCAAAATTTAACAAAAAACGTAGGAGGTTAAAATGAGGCAAGCGGGCAGGATCAGCAAGCATTAAAATTATGTTGAAACCTAGAAAAACTTAAGTTGAAGCAAGCGGACACTTAATGAATGCTTCTCTTGGCACTTACACATTGATAAGAGTGTTCATTCCTGTAAGATCAGGCACAGGGCCAGTGAACGCATTGTTGGATAGCATGCTGCCGTAAAACAACATAAAAACCCTCTTAAGGATGATGAGATTAAACAAATTTAAAGACGGAGAATGAAGTTGATTAAGTTGAAAATATTCGTCCGTAGTCTGCTTACAGCTCATTCATATTAGTAAGGTTGTTGAGATTGGATGGAAGACTCCCACTGAGTGAATTCCTATCAAAGCGGCTGAAATGGAATAGATATTAATAAAAATGAAACATCAAGACATAGATGTAATCTACCTAATATAATACTCACACAGCCTCTAATGTCTGGACAAGCCCTAAAGTTGAAGGAATGCTTCCAGTGAGCTTATTGTTGTCGAAAAGCCTGACAATTTCAGAAACATAGCATTATAGCATCAGTAAGGAGTTACAAGGAAAATACAGATGACCATTATGCTTGAAAGTCTCAGACAGGTGGGCAAAGAACGAAACAGGTAAGGCATAAAACTATGAAAGTAAGTTTTTTTTGCACTTACACATGTATCAGATTCATGTCTGAGCTAAAAAGCTTAGGTGGTATTGTCCCAGAGAGCTGGTTCATTCCAAAATGACTGAAAAGTTTAAAAATAGTTAGATGATTAAGTAATATTTGAACTTTACGAAAACTAAACTCAATATAACTGAGAAACACTTACAAGTGATTCGTGTTAACTAACAAATCAAGACCAGGTGTGTTTCCATTTGAAACAGGAATGCTTCCAGAGAGCTGATTCTGTGACAAATCCAGCCAGTAAAGTTTTTTCAAGTTTCCGATAGTGGCTGGCACTTCTCCAGTGAAACTGTTTGTATTGAGAGAACTACAAACAAAAAAATAAAATCAAAAGTGTAGTAATATTATTAAGGTACCTTCAGGAGGGAAAAGGGTACTGAGAGTGAACCGTTAACACGGAATAATAATAATCTATTTAAGATCCCTGGAATGACGTTGAAAGAATTATTAGAATAAGATCAGCATTCTTACAGGTATACAAGTTTCCGCAGGTTTCCAATTGAGTCAGGAATCCGCCCAGAAAAACCACAGCCGATAAGGATTCTTGAACAATCAAAACAGAAAAATTAAATATCCAATTTTTTTCATAAATGCAAGTATACTTGAGTAATTTGAAGATGTAATTGTTGTAAGTCAAGGTTCTGGTAGGAAAAAAGTTTCTTACAAGGTTGTCAGTTCATAAAGTTCTCCAATATTCGGAGGAAGAGAACCTGTAAGCCCTTTATTGTAGGATAGATCACTGCATAAATAAGACATTGGATTAAGAAAATCACCATGACCGGGAAAGCATTCTGCATTAAAACAGACATGTAAGGCTGTAAGCCCTCGGCAGTCGCCAACCATGTCGTGTCCTACATTTCCAGCCGAATCCAGTAACATAGCTCCAAAGCTATATTATCAGGAATTTTTGACTCAAAATGAAAAAAGTATATTTAAGCCACTGAATCTGGGAACTTACAGAATTTGCAGTTTTGATAAGGATGCAAGATCTCCTGTCAACTGACCAACAATACCCATACTGGCTAATGTTCTGAAACACAACAATCAGTAAAATGTAAATATCCCAACATTCAATATCTATTATAAGATTGAATTTGACAATGACAGCCACAACTTACATGGTCGTAATACGAGTGTTAATGCAGGTAACTCCTTCCCATCCATTACCACAAGGATCTCCACCAGTCCAGCCTTCAGGTAGATTCTTCCATCCCGTCGTCAGAGAGATTAAAGCACCATCTGTATTTACCATACACTCAATTATTCATAATAATGCTAATCTTACAAAAGATCAAAAGATAAGGTACAGAAGCTCAAAAGTTTCACATGAACTTGTTCCTTAAAGAAACTCCAAATAACTCTACTAGGTTACAACTTTTGCAGTAACTTAGCTTACAGAAATTCTGCATAACATCAAGAAGAACAAAAAACTACAAGAAGAATATATCAGAAATACTTACAATCTTGGCTGTGCGTCTGTGCTACTGAATGCTTACAGTGAATCAAAATAAAAGCAAGACATAGCATTATCTCTAGTCTCATCATTCCACAACCAAAAACCTTCATTTCCCAACAGGACTTTGAATCTCGATTTTCGCTACCCCGAAAAATGATAAATTTTGAAGTTTATTATTTACTTGGATAATTCTGCTATACTTTCGCTACCCCAAACTTGAAATCCTAGGTAAGAGCATTAAGACCAGGTCCTATAACAATCTCTCTTTTTTGCAACGCAGACTTTTTTGATTTGCAAAGGTCAACCTTATAAAGTTTTATATTTCTAAAATGTAAATTATAGAAGTAATATATTGCTTGCACCAAAAAAAAAAAAAAGAAAAGCAACAAAAGGGAAGGATTATATCATTATTTTTTACAATATGGTTGAATATTCAATAATATGGGTCCCCATATCATTAATTTTCCTCCTTTAAACTAATGGGAAAAGTTGATGTTTTATTTAATACTTCGTAGCGTGTAACCTCACTTAACAGAAAGTCTTGCATCATGTTTGTTGAAAATTGACTGCACTTGCTCATCATGACCATTTCAATGATGAGAAAAATAAATATAAAATCACAAGTTATAAAATAAGACCATCTTAGTAAGTCTTACGGTAATAAATGAGTTATTTTTATACTCCCTCCTATTCAAGATAAACCTCCCTATTTCCATTTCCGTCTATTCACAATAACTTCCCTATTTCCTTTTTTGGTAAGTGTTTGTGTGGTCCAAATTTAATTGTATGGTGGGGTAGTGTATTTGTGTGGTTCAAATTTATTTATATGGTGGGGTAGTATGTTTTCTTAATTTTTGTGTCAAAATGAAATGAGAGGTTTATTGTGAATAGGAGGGAGTATATAAAAGCACCGTCTCATGGTAAGACCGGTCTTACACAATAACTATCGAAATAAAATAAGACCACTTTCACATGAAGTCATGAACCTCAAAACCAGATATATTATATAAATAATAAACATATATATATAAATAGAAAGATTGAGATTGGTGTCAGAGAATAATCATCAGATTATGAGTGTATACAGAAATTTCTAAAGTGGATGAATAAAATAATGAAATCAACAAATTATAATGAAGGTAGGTGCTCACCTGTTCAGCTGATGTGGCCTGTAATTCTGAACTTTTCAATAAAGGCTGCTGCCCTACACAGTACAATTTGCTTCATCATTATTGCACACGTTGAGGACTAACTCATGATACAAAGAGCATGGTCACCTCAAAACAAGACAGTTGCAAAGGAAGCCATCGGAATGATAATGACACCGACAAATTCCGAACCCAGGTCAAGTCCCAAATGAAAATTGAATCAGTACTTGCATCTAGCATGTAGGTGGCAGACAGACTAATACTTAATAGGACAAAGGTTTGACTATGGTTACAGGTTGGGTGACACTGGGTGTGATATTATCGAGTCATTTCAAGTACAAGTCAGATAGTATTCAGGTTGTTTTGGCTGCGTGGTTACATATCAGGTTATTTCGGGTCATAATTATTAAGGTTTTGTTTCAAATGATTCATTTCGGATTTTGAGCTATTAAGAGTTAAGACCACGCTAGAGTCGGCTAATTACAAGTTCAAGTCACTTCAAGTAAGAATCAGTTTGAGGTTGGGTCTATTTAAGGTCAGGTGTTATGGGCCATGATTACGAAGGCATTTGCTTCACGTTAGTCATTTCGGGTCGTTTTGGATCGGGTCTAATCAGGTCTATGAACAGCTGTTACTTCACAAAAAAATGCGACAGTTTAATTAGACACATTGTTTATCAAATTTCAATTCCAAAGAGTAGATTTTTTTACTGCAAAAAACATAGAAAGAAGAGCAACAAATTTACCAAGTGAAGAAGAAAAAAGAAGACATAAAGAAGGTTACAAAAATGGTAATGACAAAAGAATACTTTTGCATCATGTACAAATCCTATTTTCAGCATAAACTTCAGTCTATTATTAGCAACACAAAGGGTGCACAGATCTTACAGGGAAGTTTCAGATTACCGGGACTCGGTCCTTATAAGCGGAGTGCTCCCACTATGCCGTAAAAGAGAATCATCAGTGGAAGTGTTCCAAGCATCTCCTCCGCTTGCACCATCGTAAGTGCAAGACAATGGTCCAGATTCAGCACTAGGATTCATACCAGCCAGCTTCACTATGTTCTCGAATTCTTGTACCAATTCTCCCATTGTAGGTCTATCGACTCCTGAGTCTTGCACGCAATTCAATGCCAAGTCGACAAATTTTTCAAGACCAACCAAAGGAGTCGCCGATGAAAGAAGAATCGGGTCAATTAGCTCCTGAAGGCTGTATAAATCTTTGGTTCTGTCAATTGCTGTTTTGATCTCTTTTACTATATACTTCCCTTTTTGTATCGGTATTCTTGCTGTTATCATTTCTAGCATGACCACTCCAAAGCTATAAACGTCACTTTTTTCAGTCACCTGATTTGTCATGTAATACTCAGGGTCTAGGTATCCCTACAGCAGAAAATACAGGAATGTCAATCGATGCAGACAAAACCAGTTCAAATTCAAAAGCAAGTTAAAAAAAATACATCTTTACATATCGACACCGTGAAGTCTACAGGTGCTGATTTCCTGCTGCAAATTACAAGGCAATGACAGTAGCAACAACTGAAAAGGGCAATTAAGCATGAAAAGGGGGCCGAAAGAAATACTTAAAAACGGTTATTCCGACCAAGAGGTTTCAGAGCTCACCAGTGTTCCTTTCACTTGGGTAGTAACATAACCCTTTTCTTCAGTGTCACCAAAAAGCTTGGAGAGACCAAAGTCAGCAACTTTCGCAATTAAACGTTCATCAAGAAGAATGTTTGTTGACTTGATATCCCTATGTATAATTGGTGGATCAGCAAGCTCGTGGAGATACTGCAGACCCCTAGCAGCCCCGAGGGTTATCATCAGTCTTCTTATCCAGTCTAACTGAATCCCAGATGTCCCTGCTCAGTCCGTTCATACGTCATGAAAGGCAAAGCAAACCTCATGACTATTACCGCCAAGTGACAATCTTTTTGGCATATTTGATAAGTCAATGTACGGCAACAACAATAACAGATTATCCTATTACCACAAAGGCTCCTGCCATGGCGAGGTATGGTATGTGGATTGTATGTAGTCTGATCCTGTTAGTTGAAAGCACATAGAGACTGTTCCGGATGACCCATAGTGAAAATCGCGTCAAAATTTGTATCTACTCACTGCTACTTCATAATGTAAGCATCTACTCACTGCTACTTCATAGTGTAAGAAGCGCAGACAGTTTAGTAAGTCATTAATACTCATGAAAGCCAAATCGCTAGGAAACTCCCACACTTCAACCATCTAAAAACTATAGGCGATCTGAAAGATTTACCTAAGAGAGCATCCATCAGAGTGCCATTTGGAATAAATTCATAAACCAGAATCTGTTCTCCTTGGTCATAGCAGAATCCAAGAAGTTTGACAAGATTCTTATGATGGACCCTTGATAGAAGTTCTATCTCATTTCTAAATTCTCGACTACCCTGCATAGATCCTGCCTGAGACCTTTTAATAGCAATCATCTGCCTGTCAGCAAAGATGCCTTTGTAAACCTGAAATAAAACAAATCATTCCAATCACACATGAAAGTTACTCAGTTTCTAAGAGTTTCATGCTAAAAGCCTTAATATTGAAATATAGTTGGTTTCAGGATCAGGAAAAATCACTGGGTAAAATCAGAAAGGTTAGAAACGTCAGATGGTGTCATATGATCCATAAGATCACTAAGCAGAATTTAGTTACTCATGCAAGTTTCACATGATTGATGGCGATGTTCATCCATACGCACTTAAAAGGGTTGTGGGTCAAGAATGCAGGGGAACTACCAAACAAAAAAGGCAAATAGGAAAGGCGGAAAGCAATGTGGTTGGAATTTTCATGTAGGTAAAGCTAAATTTGCAACCTTTCCATAACCTCCAGCTCCAATAATGTTCTCTTCTGAGAAATTATTAGTACATTTCTGTAGCTCTTCAACAGAGAAAAATCTGGCTGCTTTCAGCTGAGGAATGCCATCACCAGTTTGCTGTGAGTCCCAGGATACTGCACTTGGCAAAATTTCAGTAAAAACAGTTACTGTCACTACTGCCACCACAAATGTATTGTCTTCAGTTGGCTTTGCTGATCAACCGAAGTACAACTTTTAGCCATTAACTTCTCCAAATAAAATTACAGATAGACTGTAAATTTGTCATATTTGATTTATTAGAACAACTATTTTAATATCATAATTTTTAAAAATTTGCAACTTTGTATATCGTGAGAAAAACTGTCAAACACATCAAATGGAGGTGATATAAATGGGACGGGCAAATTCATATCACCAAATAATAGTCACACTTTTGAGGTTCGAGACTTTGCTAATTACCAAAGGAATTAGCGTTAGCCTGTTGCTTTGCCTTATCTGCTATCTTCTTCCGATGATATGCATAGCCTCCAGCACATAACAACAAGAATAGAACAGAACTGCCTACAACAGCACCGACAATGACACCAATGCGGGACCCATTATTCTTTCCTGCGGATAGTAAAGTGATATGTGAGTAACGCGGGTAATATGGAACAGCACCCTGAAACTTACTAGAGTCCACAAGCCTCACTTGAGTTACCACTTACCAAAATATGGGTAGCTATCAGCAATGAAAACATAAGGTCCAAACCCCTTGGATGGCTGGTAAATCTGGTTGCTAAATACGAATCCAAGTGATATAACTCCAGTTGTATTAAACAATACTTGTCCAGCTGGAAAGATGGCCACACGCATCTTGGGGTAACCAAATGCATCCATTACTACATCACTCAGCAAGACGGAATCCACAGGAAGGTTTAAACTGACAAGACTTTCCTCAAGAGACTGCTGCAGACTTTTAAAATAGTTCGGGTTCCCAAAAGCTGAGAAGGAAGGAGCTCTGAAGGTCCAAGTTCCGGTATAAGGATATCCACATTTACATTTAGGGCTAGGTTTTTGGCCTGACTCACATTGGAGAGCAGGACAGGATACTGGCGTGGAATATGAGGAACCGCGATCTTGTTGAGCGTGGCAATAAGACAAATTTACGCCAGAAAAATTACATACTTTGTTATCAGCTAACCTGTATGAAGTGAAGCCATACAATAAACCTAAGAGCGATCAGAATAACAGGCACTTAGTGTCATGCTAGCAAAACAAAAAAAAAAAAAAAAAAAAGGAAAACACGATAAATAGTCAATATACATGCTAGCATACCATCAAATGCCTGAAATTTCAATACATAACCAGCCAAAAGAAAAAGGATGAGTCACATACTCACATAGAAAGCTTACATCAATGTGAAATTATAGCTAGATTTCACTGTAAATTCACTGAGAGAATTGTTTCGCAAATCAATGAGCAGCAATTGACTGCTGTAGGTGGTACCGAAGTCCAAAGAGCCATTAACTTGATTATTCGCCATCATTCTTTGAAAGTACAAAAAAAAAAAAATGTAACTATCAAGCTTTGGGGCTGATATGTTACCATATATCAAATAGAAATTAGTTTCTGAGGTTCAATGAGCACATACAAAGTTTGTAATAGAGGGATGCAGAAGAGTTCGACAGGAAGCTGTCCTTCAAGACCTGTGTTTTCCATTATTCTGTCCAAAAGATTGAAGTTCATTTTCCATACAGGCGAGAAAAGAAATAGATGGATAATATGCAGAAATCTAGGAAATATCCTAACATATAAGCATTTAGTAATGCATTAACTTATAACTACTACCTGTTCTAAATCTCATTTCCAAATTACAAGTTTCTGTAATTTTCTTTGATAAGGTTTGCAAAAGGTACAAGTTTCATATAACGCATCTTGAAATGTCCAAGGGTCAACCAAAAACAGCCTCTTGGTGTTCAACACGGGTAAGGCTGCGTACATTCGCATGAGAGTATATGCAAAGGGATGAGGGAGGCAACAAACACAGCAGGTTAAGGAGCAAAAGTTGGGCAAAAGCACAAAAGAGCATACACTGTTGTCAGTGACTCTAAGGATGTAAGCCATAGGGAAACATTGGCAGCTGCAAAACTGTTGTTGCTCATGTCCCTGCAAAATTGTGTAGTAGTGTACACAGTTATGATACTACTAGCGTACTACGTACTCCCAACATATGGAGCATGACATAAAAACACTAGACGGGTTTGCACGTACACATAGTTAAGGTTATTCATTCCTGTAAGATCGGGCACAGGACCACTGAAATCATTGTTCGACAGCACCCTGGAATAGCACAACCACAAGAATGTTTCGTTATACAATCTTTTCAAGTTTTATAAATAAGGACATTAAAGAGGTTAATACTAAAAACAATTTTTCTCTTGAAAGATGGATCTCGTGTTAATATAATGTGAGATCAACCATTTCATGTACCACACCTGTATACGCTTTAACACCAGTAACTCACAAAAAAAACTAACCTGGCCAATTCTCATATGCAGTCAGTGTCAGGATAATTACACGACAATATTATTATGAAACTGTCTCACATAAGACTTTGTGGATTCAAATGCGTACTCAATTAGAGATTACTAAGGCTCAAGCGACTTATAGATAGTACTTTGCTTACAGCTCATTGACATCAGTAAGATCCTTGAGGTTGGATGGAATATGCCCTCCCAGTTTATTCCTGTCAAGACGACTAGTGCAAGAAAAAAAAGGTAAGCAGCATGAAACTAAGAACTAAATCAAAACCTGGATTAAGTGATACTCACACTGCCTGCAGAGTCTGGACAAGACCCAATGTTGACGGAATCATCCCAGTGAAATTATTGTTATCAAAAAGCCTGGAAAATCAAATATCTGTCAGCAGTTGGAACTTTAGCTTAACAAGAACAAGGTAGAGAAACTGAAAATTATGGTAAGCAAACAGTTGGTTTCTGTATAATCGAGATCAAACTCTTTAGTGTGACAAAGATACACGGCGGAAAAATTAAACCGACAGGCAGAGATTAGCATACTAGAATCAGGGGGAAAAAAGAGATGGAGAAGCACTCTTTCTATAACATGCAAGGAATGTTACGAAAATACGAAGTGATCAAGCATCTAGGAATCTCAATCATTGCTTGATTGGTAACTCGAGTCTGAAAAGCAAGAATACATTTCAAAAGAAACTACTAAATCAAGAACTCCAGAGGTGTATGGATTATTAAGCTGCATATCCACGTCTGTTACAACAGTTTTACAAAACTCCTATTATGTTTACCTTGCTGACTTAAGCACAGATGGAATCACATTGATTTTAATAGTTAAATAGCGCATTAAACTTGCAGTCGAGCCTCTCCGCCATTTTAAAACAATATCAAACGTAAAACATTCAGAAACCGACATCTTTGTCAGATATAAGAGAGATCACCACATAGCTAGATCCTACGCCTAACCATAAAAGGCATCCAGAGAAGCAACATATTTCAGGTGTTTAAGACAAAACTTACAGATGTATCAGAGTCATGTCAGAACTAAAGAGTCTATCTGGTATCGTCCCAGAAAGCTGATTTATCCCGAAATGACTGAAAATGATTAGCAGGAGTCAGAAGTTGCTTGACTCCAAATGATACTTAAAAGAAATAAAATAAACGACGAAATACACACAAATGCTTTGCATTCACTAGCAGATCAAGCCCAGGATTAGTGCCATCAGAAACGGGAATACTTCCACTGAGCTTATTGTCGGAGAGATCCAGCCAATAAAGTTCTTTCAACTTACCAATAGAAGCTGGCACTTGCCCAGAAAATTTGTTACTGTTCAGAGATCTGCAAATGTATTCATGTATGATATGTTTAGTACAGAACCGCATCACATATATCTCTTCATATGATTTTGATGGTAAACTGATGTCAACTTTGACCAGTATTTGTTTATGATATACAATAGTTATAACTTAAAAAACATATGATAAAATGAAAATAATTGTTTTGATCAATTGAATGTGAGAGAATTTCCCTGTATCTGGTGTACATATATATTAATGAATAGGAAAGCATCAGTGAAAAAAGGAAGTGGGATGAAGAGAGTATTAATGAATAGGAAAGCATCAGTGAAAAACTGTGATCCGAGGATGGCTGAATGGAAATAATTCGCAGATATTGCAACAGTCCTGCACAATATGACAATGGTACTGAAACAAGCAGGACTATAAGTAAGATTCTTACAAATCTGTAAGCTGCTGCAGTGATCCAATGGAATCAGGAATTGTCCCAGAGAAACCACAGCCAATAAGGATCCTTGAGTATCCGAAACAAAGAAACAAGTAATATTTGTTAGTACGTAACAGCTAGCAAAAATGAATGCTATGATTAAATATATATTCCGTGTATATATCGAGTGTCTTACAGGATGGTTAGCTTTGCCAGTTGCCCAATATTTGGAGGAAGTGAACCTGTAAGTCCTATATTGTAGGATAGATCTCTGCATACATCAGATAGAGAGGATGGATATGACACCAACGCAAGGGTAAAAGTCGATATAATCACAAATGGTTTTTCAGAGTAGTAAGTGGCACCAAAGAGCATTAATAACGCCACAACGACAGCTTAATTCATCAAACACAACAAGGAGGGTACTTAAACCGCCTCATGGCGCATTCCTCCGACAAATCACAATGTATTAAAAATCCACATTGTACCAAAACTTACAGGGTCTGTAATTCCGATAACGATACAAGGTCTCCAGACAGCTGACCTGTTAAGCCAACACTTGATAATTTTCTGAAACACAAGTGGTTCGATTAGACTCCGCATCTGAAAAGGATGGTGGGAACAGATTGTGTTTGAAAAGGCCAAAGCTTACATAGATATGATACGAGAACTTCTGCAGGTGATTCCTACCCATTCGTTGCCACAAGGGTCTCCACCAGTCCAGCTCAGTGGTAAATTTTCCCAATGTTTGGTGAGGACTGTTAAAGCAGCATCTACACCCAACACTCGATGCTTTCAGATGTCGATGTTTTAAGTCAATTCACAATATTTCCTATCAATTCTAGGAATGCAAACCACATGAA
The DNA here is from genome assembly GCF_048544455.1 of Silene latifolia. NCBI lineage: Eukaryota > Viridiplantae > Streptophyta > Magnoliopsida > Caryophyllales > Caryophyllaceae > Silene > Silene latifolia. The sequence continues at coordinate 186,872,880 of NC_133527.1, read as the reverse complement.
TGTGATCACAAGAAACATAAGAAGACTCAAGCTCGAGAAAAACAGCATATTTCAGGAAAAACAAAACTTACAATCTTGATTGTCGGTCGGTGATACTGCATCCCCAACACGGATATACAAGAATGCTAAAAATATCACAAGCCTGATAACCATTACTCTACTACCAACAAAATCTTAACAGAACTATAAATGAACAGCTAAGACACCCCCCAAAAAACACTGTATTATGTTTCAGGAACCGGTTAACAGCATTATCGAAGTAAAGCCGCTCATTCACCAAAACACACTACCACCTCAAAGGGTTTTGTCCCAGAAAGGCAATGCAAATCAAGTCCAACAAGAATCTTGCTTTTGTATGTAAAAGAGAAGCTCAAAACAGAATGCAAAACAAAGCCCATGCTGATAAATTGTCATATGCTGATGTTCTCATGAAAAAGAATGACTACACTACAAGACAAAGAAGTTAGTAGAATCCTAAATTAGCTGGCCATTGTGTGAGCTGTGCATTGCACAACCTGGCTTGTCTGTTAGCTAGGTCATCCTAGGGTTGTAATATGCACTCTACTCTAATATAAATATATGATGCAAGGACTGCAGCAGCAGACAGAAATATAATACAATTCAATAGCCGCCTCAAGAGCAGCTTTTGTGCATTCATCTTGTTCTTATCTGCTTGTCCATACATCAATGATCATATTAATTTATCACAACATGGTATCAGAGCGATGAGCACTTGTGCTCTTGGTTTCTGCATACAGGTTCTTTCTTTTTGCCATATTTGTGTAAGTCTTTTTTTTTTTATCAAAGCTGCAGCCTTTTCCATTAGAAAGCTTCATATCGGTTAAAGTTTTAGTCTTTTGCATCTTTTAGACTCTGTCATCATGCCTGACAGCACAGAAAATACAAAAACAGTCATCGAGGTTACAGATCCTTTGTACTGTAATCCAAATGATGTAGGTAGTACACTTAAGATAACACCTGTCTTAACTGGGGTAGAGAACTATATTCCTTGGAAGAGGGGGATGGAGTTGGCACTGTCAGCCAAAAGGAAGCTTGGTTTTGTAACTGGTGCAGTAGAAAAACCTAAGCATGATAATGTCAGGATAGAAGCCTGGATGGCAGCAAATAGTTTGGTTATTTCTTGGATATTACAAAATGTGAGTGAACCCATTAAGATGGCCATTTTGTATACTCAATCTGCCAAAGAAATCTGGAAACTTTTGAAGGGAAGGTACCTTGTGAGCAATGGTGCAAGGAAGTATAAACTGAACAAGGACACTTATGAAATGAAACAGAATGGGAAGTCTGTGACTGACTACTATATCCAGCTTAGATCAGTGTGGGATGAGTTGGAAAATCTCCATGATTATCCTATTATTACTGTCATAACTGAAGAGATTAGTGCTTTCTTAGACACCATGCAGAAACACAAAGAAGAGGCTAGACTCTTTCAGTTCTTGAATGGTCTAGATACCTCATATGGCCCACAAAGGAGTGCCCTGCTGCTTATGTCACCACTTCCATCAGTGGATGATGCTATGTCTATTATGGTGCAAGAGGAGGCACAACAGAGTAATACTCTCACATCTGGTTCTAAGAATGAAGTGGAAGCATCTGCCCTCCTGGGAAAGGGGGAGCATTTTGAGACTAAATGCAAGCATTGTGGATATCACAATCACGCCTCTGAAGAATGCTGGTTTGCTCCAGGTAATCAGAAACCCAAGAGAGGAGGTATGAGTTCAGGTAGAGGACAAGGCAACTTCAGAGGTGGTAGAGGAAGTTACAGAGGAAGAGGAAGAAATAATCACACTTATGGATACAACAATGGATATGGTAACAACCCTGAAAGATTTGGTAACACCTCTGGTTCAAGTCAGCACAGTACTTACACCTCTAATGGGCCTCACAAGAGAATGGCAAACAATACTCAAGCTGCTCCAAGTAATGCTGAGATTGCTGCTGCCTTGGCTGCCACTAGTCAACAGTTGGAGAACCTGTTGAAGTATGTCCCTGGGAGCAGAAGTGGATTCAAATCAGGTCATGATACTGATGAAGAAATAGATTGCAACTTTGCAGGTATCATCTCATGCCATAATGTGAAATTTAATAAAAATGGATGGATTGTTGACTCAGGTGCCAGTAATCACATGATTACTAATCTGAGTAAACTTCAGAATGTAAGGAACCTCACAATGAAGCCCAAAATTAATCTTCCTAATGGGGAGATATCCTGTGTGACACACATGGGAGATATGTTACTTGAAAATGGCCTGAAACTGGTTGGGGTGATGTATGTGCCAGATTTTAAACAGAACTTGATGTCTGTACAAAAACTGGCCAGAGATAACAATTGTTATGTGAAATTTTATGACACTCATTGCCTTGTGCAGGACTGTACTACCCATGATGTCAAGGCCAAAGGGAAAGCTGTCAGTGGATTATACTATTTAGAGACACTCAAAAACAAATCAAATGCAGCAGACAACAAAAACTCCAAGAACTCTTTTTATTTACTTTCAAATTGTACCTCCAAGGCTGACAATTTATGTCAAAAGCCAGTGAATCAAAAAGAACATGTTTGTAATAACATTGTTACATCTATGAATGCAAAAGTTAGTTCTTATTCTTTGTGGCACAATAGACTGGGTCATGCCCCTTATAGCAAACTTAAACATATTTCTTCTTTGAATTTGTCTGCTGTTAATTCTCAAAAACAAATTTGTCTTTGTTGCCCTATGGCAAAACTCACTAAGTCACCTTTTCCTTTAAGTCAATCCACTGCAGCTAACCCATTTGACATGGTTCATATGGACATATGGGGACAGTACAGGGTGCCCTATAGAGGCAAATATAGATATTTTTTGACCCTAGTTGATGATTGTTCAAGAGGCACATGGGTATATCTCTTAGAATTCAAATCTCAGGCCTTTAAATATTTACAGGATTTTTATGAGTTGGCAAAAACAGCAAGGATGACACTGCTCAGGCCACAGGTGTGACAGAAACTCAGGTCACACAAAGTTTTGCAAATATGGTGAATCATATCATCACCGAGGAAGAACCTTCACACTTTTATGCTGCTAAGAGGAAGCCAGAGTGGATAAAGGCTATGAATGATGAACTTGAGGCCCTTGAAATCAATCAAACATGGGATGTCACCTCTCTTCCCCCCGGTCGAAGAGCAATTGGGTGCAAATGGATTTATAAAAATAAATATAAACCAGATGGCACATTGGAAAGGCACAAAGCCAGGTTGGTTATTCAGGGGTGTAGACAGAAATATGGCATGGATTATATGGAGACTTTTGCCCCTGTAGCAAAAATGACCACTGTTAGGGCTCTACTTGCAGTGGCAGCAATGAAAGGATGGCATATGTGTCAAATGGATGTAAGCAATGCCTTTCTACACGGTGAACTAGAGGAAGAAGTCTACATGCATTTTCCTCTAGGATACACAGGAAATGGGAGTAGGATAACAGGCACTCAAGATTTGATAAAGACTGACAACTCTCAGGTTTGCAGGCTTAGAAAATCATTGTATGGGTTAAAACAGGCACCCAGACAATGGTTTGCTAAGTTATCCACATCTCTTGTCAAATTTGGATTTAACAAATCACATGCTGATCACTCTTTATTTGTTAAGAGTCAAAATGGAAGCATTACCACTGTCTTGGTGTATGTGGATGATATGGTGATAGCTGGGGATAATGTGAAAGAAATTGAAAAGCTCAAGGACATGTTGAACTCTACCTTTCACATGAAAGATTTGGGAAATCTGTCTTACTTCCTTGGTTTAGAAGTGGCCAAGACTGAACAGGGAATTTTTGTCTCTCAGAAAAAGTATGTGATGGATATGCTAAAGGAATTTGGTATTGAGAAACAAAGGCCTCTTAAAGTGCCGCTGGATAGTCATAGAAAATTGTATCCTGACAAAGGAACAATTTTGCAGAACCCTGAAATATACAGGAGACTCATTGGGAAATTGATCTATCTCACACTGACCAGGCCTGACATTGCTTTTTCCGTTCAACTGTTGAGTCAATTCATGCAATCACCAACCTCAGATCACCTTCAAGCTGCTAAGAAAGTCCTAAGATATCTCAAGGCCTCACCAGGACAAGGAATATTGTTTGCAAACACTTCAGCAGCAAGATTGACAGCCTACTGTGATTCTGATTGGGCATCTTGTCCATACTCCAGAAGATCTACTACTGGCTATTGTATTCTGTTGGGACAGTCACCAGTGTCTTGGAAGTCAAAGAAACAAAGTGTTGTGTCAAGATCCTCAGCAGAAGCAGAATATAGGGCCATGGCCTTAACTACTTGTGAGGTAACATGGTTAATGACACTATTGAGAGATCTTGGGTTGACAAAGGTGGAGTCTGCAGCATTGAGGTGTGATAATCAGGCAGCCATTGCAATTGCTGCCAACCCAGTGTTACATGAGAGGACAAAACATATAGAAATTGATTCACACTTCATTAGAGAGAAGGTTGCAGGGGGAGTTGTGAAACCAGTGTATGTATCATCTAAAAATCAGGTGGCAGACATTCTAACAAAGCAACTCACAGTACAGCAACATACTCATCTTCTTAGCAAGATGGGAGTGATGGAAGATCCACACTCACATCTTGAGGGGGAGTGTAAAAGAGAAGCTCAAAACAGAATGCAAAACAAAGCCCATGCTGATAAATTGTCATATGCTGATGTTCTCATGAAAAAGAATGACTACACTACAAGACAAAGAAGTTAGTAGAATCCTAAATTAGCTGGCCATTGTGTGAGCTGTGCATTGCACAACCTGGCTTGTCTGTTAGCTAGGTCATCCTAGGGTTGTAATATGCACTCTACTCTAATATAAATATATGATGCAAGGACTGCAGCAGCAGACAGAAATATAATACAATTCAATAGCCGCCTCAAGAGCAGCTTTTGTGCATTCATCTTGTTCTTATCTGCTTGTCCATACATCAATGATCATATTAATTTATCACAACATTGTACAAGTACTTCAATGATGACTTATTCTTTTCCATGTTTTTTTTGAAGATCAAACAATTATTAAACTCTGTTCGTACCAATCATTTGTTTACCTTTGAAAAAACTACCTCTCACAATGAATATAAAAGGAAAACAAATGACTGAGACGGAAAGCGTACTAGATAACTAGAAGTACAAAAAAAACATAGTGGGTAAATATGCACATCCAGTTTTTGTCAATTTGCCAAGGTCAACCATGAATGATGATGGATTGATGGCATACCTCTTATTATTTAACCTTTTATTCCAGATCAAAGTTGGTAACATAGAATCTAATGTACGGAACGTAATTTAATATGCTCAATTCCCGCATAATAATAGAGGGAACTAGGGAACCATAAAAATATCGAAATCTTATAGTAACTCTTGTTTAAAATCATCTTAAACTTACAACACTGTACTATGTACGATTGACACCGTCATTAAATCGAAGGATTAAGCATTTTCTCGTATAACAAATATACCAATATGCCGATCACAAATTCTTGTGTTAAGTATAACCGTTTAATATAGATATAAGATTAAGTAACTAAAATCACCTAAAATATCAAACATTTACCAGTAATTGCTGATCTTACGATAATACGATCCAATTAAAAACTTGATGTATGCGGGTATGAAAATGAATCAAGTTGAAGACGTATTTGCAATTTAATATACAAATTGAAGTCCAAAATTTGTCCGTCAAAACATTAAAATGAAGACTCACGAAGCACAGCAATTAAGACATTTAACAACTACTCCCTCCTATTCACTATGATGTTCCACATTGTTTTTTGGGTAGTTTTTAAGAGAATTGAGATTTGTGGTGGAAAAGAGAGGAAATGAAAAGTAAGAGAGAAAATGTGGGGTCATAAGTCATAAGAACCACAAATTATAGACTAATAAGGAAAGTGGAAGATCTTAGTGAATTTGTCATTTTAGGAAATGTGGAAGATGTTAGAGAATAGGAGGGAGTACTTTTATTTCGTTGAATTGTCTATGTTTTTCAAAATATGTGAGAAAAAATTTAAAAAACGTAAACAATTCAATGGAATAGAGGAAGTACATAAGTTTATGTATAGTCGAAGCTTACAAATGAACGAAAATGGGCATCATCTCTCCCATTTGATAATCCGTATTTCTGCAAGTACAGACTACTCTTTCAGTAGTACAGTTGTATAATTGATTGGGACCAGGAAAGTATTTTTTGTTGCCGATCTCTCCCAAAAAGTTATTCATTCACAAAACTTAGAATCCATTTTTGAAATAATAGTCAAAAATAAAATATTTGTCGTTTTGGGTCGGTTTTGAATATATTTGTCAAAATGGTGTTCACATAGGCTCGGGATTTCTACCCCTGAAACACGCCACTACTAACGGCGTGTTTTGTGAAGGAAACACGCCATTAGTAATGGCGTGTCTTTACAACAATTTTTTTCCTCAACTGACTGAACTTAAAAAAAAAAAAAAAAAAAAAATTACATAAGACACGCCATTAGGGGTGGCGTGTTTCCCCTCCGAAACCCGCCATTCCCAATGGCGTGTTTGTTTTAGTCCATTTTTTAATGAAGTTTCTTTCCGTACTCATTATAAACACGTCATTGGTAGTGGCGTGTTTTAGGTCCAGAAATCCCGAGCCTACGTGGACACGATTTTGACAAATATTTTCAAAACCGACCCAAAATGACAAATATTTTATTTTTGACCATTATTTCAAAAATAGATCTTACGTGTAATTTTACGGAATTTTTTTTTTTTTTTTTTTTTAATGTTTGAGGGGTGGATATATAATGGTATAACTTGTATTCTTTAAACTAAAATTCAAATTTTTTATTATATAAAGCTCGGATTCTATATCGTCAATTGTATTACAATTAGAGATGGCAATTGAATTAGTCGGATTAGGTCATATCGAGTTCGGGTCATACCGAGTTAGCAACTCTTTCGGGACGTGTTCGAGTCATTATCAGGTTCGGTTACTTTATCACATTACTTCAATTTTTATTTAACTATTATTTGGTTTCATTTTGATCGATATTATTAAGCTTAGACTAAGCTATTGATAAATCATTTTTTTTTCGAATAATTTACTTGTGGCGTTTTGTGAACGCGTCAAATCATTTTTTTCGAATAATTTACTTGCGCGTTTTGGTAACGCGTCTCCTAATTCTGTGTTTTTCATAATGGATTATCGTATTGTAGATTGTGATCATTTTTTTTTGGGTAATGAGAGAACCCGCAACCGCTATTTTCGGTGCGCACTGGATAAACCCTCGGGTGTACCGTGTACGTAATAGCCTGCAAAGAATGCTCCACAAGATTTTGTTCTTGGGAAGGCTTGAATCTGAGAATTTCACCCAAGTTTTTAACCACTGGGCTCCACCCTTACGGACAATTGTGACCATTTTTATTTTAACCATTTGTGATACCCTTCTACTTTTTTACGTTTGGTGTATTTTTACTTGAAGTTATAAGATGGTCTTCTCAACAAGTGAGAGTATATGGTATGCGTGGCAGACGAGTCAGCTGGTTGGATGCAGGTCAGATCGTTTCGACAATCTTAGAACTCGGCTCCAGGCGGGTCTTTTCGAGTTCAAGTGATATTCAAGTACGTTATTGTAACTTTTTTAGGGATGATATATAAGAGTTTGCACGTGAAAGTGTTACTCAAGCCAGGTCGGTAGAATCAGGTCAATTCTGGTGCATGTCAAATTTAGGTTTCTTTGTTGTGCACAGTTGGGTCAGTTTATCGGGTCTGGATGAAAAGTCCGTCTTTAAAAAGACCTATTGATCGATTTAAGCGTACGTTTGCACACTAAAAATACTCATGGCGGTTTCTTTAAAAATGAGTATTTCGGAGTAGTTTTTACTCTTTCTCCATCTTTTGTTTAGTGTGTTGGGCTTCTCTCCTGTTGGACCCGTCTTATACTATAAGACGGGCATAGGAGAGTATAAGATGGTATGGGACCAGAGTCCATACTCCATAGGTGATGGGCTGATGGCTTTGGAAATGTTCAAGATGAATATGAATCATATCATCTCCTACAGTCCTACGTCTTGCGGCAATGTAAGTTACCTTCACCTAACGGAGTCGACATCGACCACATGACAATATGACATCTAACGTACTGACGTTTTTCAAGTACAGCAAAGTTCGAAAATAACCAACGAGTGGTAATTTGGTAAAAAGTTGACAATAGAATGCAAAAAATAAAGAAAAACAATCGACATTTCCATAAAATATGGAGTAATATTACGAGTACCACACGCTCCTTGGAACTCCATGATTAATTTTCTACTCCGTATATCTTTTTATCACTGAATAAATGCAGTTTAGAAAAATTCATACTCAGTTGTTTACGAAATGGGGTCTACTATTTAACAAAATGAATGAAGATATCATTTCCGGCCGAGAAAAATACCAAGAACAAACCAATGAATTGCTGGTAAAGACACATCTAGTCATCTACTGCAGGTGTGAATGTGTGATGCACAAACTTTTAGCATCCATTCATCAACTAGACAATGAAGATTTAACATTGGTTGAAATTAGTAAATAATCTCTTTTCAAATAATGATACATTTAGTAGAAAAAAAGCAAAAATTGTGGTAAATTATTTTCCGATTTGACTATAACATACAAAAAAAAAATATTACGCAATAAAAAAAAAAAGGTAAAAGGCAGCTCAAGATTAAGGCTACAAATAAATACTTAAAAAAAAACCTCAATTACGGTTAGCTTCTTTAAGCTTTTTTCTGTCTTTTTTCTTTTGCTCCTTCTGGCCTGCAAATTTAAAGAGATTGGGACCATAATTCTCAGAAATCAGCATTTACAAATTACAGCTAATAAACTGTAGTTGAGATTGAAGTAACCCAAGAAAACGGCGAAAAGGAAAGTGAAATATATGGGAAATAAAAACAGGCATACGTTTTTTTTGGTCTTTTCTTTTTCTCCTTAGGTTATCCATATTTCTTTGCTTTTCCGCAAGCGCGTTGACATCCATTTGTTCCTGAACATCATTACATTAGAATTCCACAAATTGTTGCATTGGACGACGATCTCCTCAATAAGAGCAGTACATTAACATTACACCCTACTAAAAAAATTTATTGACTACTGTATGTAATGTGTTTCATTTTGATAAAATAATACACCTTTTGTCGCATAGTTAAAATATTCCAAGTTTTGTGTGGTGGAAAATAAATTTAGGAACTCTCCTTGTCCAATTACAGGTATAAGAAACCAATCCATAACCAAATGTAAACTATCACCTACCCTAACATTTAACCCAGCTTGTGAAGAACTACCTAAAATATAATCATGACATTCAGCAACGTTTGTCCAACACAACCAAAACTCATGACTTGGTAAATGCAAACTAACTGAAGAAGATTTTTGCCAAACACTACATGGCATTCAACAACGTTGTAAACGCAAACTAATTGAAGAAGAGGAAGAAGATTTTTGCCAAAAATACATGACATTCAAGAACGTTTGTCCAACACTACCAAAATTTATGACTTTGTAAATGAAGAAGAACAAAGGACAACTCAAGATCTATCAACAAAACAAAGAAAACGGTCAAAGTGAAAATGAATAAGAAAGAAAGAAAATAGTTAAGGTTTCCTTACTAAATTTTAAAAGACAATAAGGGAGAGGAGTAAAAAAAATTAAACGGGAAAAAATGAGAATTCAACCCCAAAGAAAGTCATGTGCCAACTGCCAAGGTTAGTAAATGACAGATAATTTACTTTATGAGACGGAAAATGAGTTTCGGTAGTGTTCCACAAACGTGAAACGTGGTTAAGACAAAATATAGGTAGTGTTTGACAAAAAATAAGACTTTAGTAAGTTCTTCACGAGAAGAGTTAAATGTTAGGTAGTGTCCGACAAAAACACTGTAAAAAAATATAATAATGTTAACATGGTTATTACATAAAGGCAAGTATTTTACTTTTGAAGTAACAGTTCAAATATACTTCGTATCTCTAGGGTAATTACCTCAGGACCTGCCCTGCGAAGTGCCTGAAGTGGCTCCACGCAATCCTGGCCGATAACAGCTATTTTCTTTTGGTTTGCAATGGAGTTTTCGCTGCTTCCCGATGCCTGCTTAACGAGCTCTTCTAGCTGACCCTGCAAATGTGGTGAAATTCCACCCTGGAAAAATGACGTCAAAGAAAAGTTAAATTTATTAAAAAAAAAAAAAAAAGCTGAAGACAAGAAAATCACCTATATAACCACTATTTTCACATAAACATCTCTTCAGGAGTCAGGACTCGACTGACTCCAACAAAATGTTTTTAATGGTTTATAATCAACAAAGACTCTCTGTGACTTCAGTAACAAGACACAGACATTCTGAAGAGTCCAGATACGCCAGTCATGACAAGAGATCACAGTTATAAGTAACAAATCGCAAGATCGCAATTTCTCTGCAGACAGTAAGATAGCCCTAAACTAGTGAAAGCAACATGGGTTTTAAAGTTTAAATAAAGCTCGCAAACAGCAGGAAAATGAGAGCAATAAAAAATTGTGAAAATTGTATGAATTCAATCCCAAGTGATTACCCCAGCCAAGAAGCGATGTGAGAAGGTTTTCGGCTGTAAAGGGTGTGAGAGAAGTTCAGTAAGATCCTGCAATTTCATAAGGAAAAATATCAGTGTTAGGAGCATTAATATTCTGACATCCAAAAGTCCAAAACTAAAGACATTAAAAATGTACTTGAATTATTGCATTCCACTAAAAATATATGCAAATCATAATAAAACACAGATTTACTGTAAAAACTGCCTAGCCAGCAACATTACCTCCTGAAGCTTCTTCAACTGTACAGAGAGAGCTTTTTTTTGCTTGCATTTGCCGACTCTTTCATCTTCACTGTCATTATCCTCCACATCTAGCTCCATTGCCTCAAGGTTCCTTTTGACCCAGTTATCACTTGCCTTTTGCTACAGTACACAGAATCATATGAGTCACCTTAAAATGCCTGGCAGAAGCAGATATTACGAGACTTTCTTTGAAAGTCAGTGCTTGAATCATAAATTTATTAGGTGCGAATAACAACTTAAGCTGATTTTCGATTCAGCATGTTAAACACATTATCATGCAAAATCAAATAGAATTACTGATGAATTTACCTGTGAGTCTTTTCGCGAAATTTTATCTATTTGACGTGCAAGAGATAGTCGTTTCAGAACCCCAGGCATGTAGGAGTTCACGATAGGAAAACGCTGAAGAGTCGGCTGCATCCAACAAACAAACAAAAAAAATTAAGAACTTAAACTGAATTTGAAAGCCGGCAATATTCTCAAGAACAACAAAACCTTATTCCTAACACAGTTTGAGGTCGGCTAACATGAATCATCATCCAAATTCGTCGAGGTTTGAATCCGTCAAAACGGTCAAAGGTAAATAAACAAAGTAAGAAAAAAATAGATAAATGATAAGCGAAACAAACATGTTTGTAAAAGCGTAAGAACAGTGTGAAAACAGATATTAAAGCGGCAAAATGGGTTTGTAAAATAAAAAGAGTACAAGTCATTTTAAAACATAGATAAATAAAACGACATGAATGTTTTGAGAATTAGAGAGAAAATGACGAGGGAGAGGGTATTGTGGAGAGGAATGTGTCAATAACATTCTCAATACAACAATTATATTACCCCGTTGCCTCATGATTTCCAGAAATGGTGGGGCACAGAGCCGGCTAAGGCAGAGACATTGAGCAATTGATGATAAATAACCCACAGACGCAAAAAGTTATAAGAACTTAAATTGAATATTAGCCCTGCGCATCAAGGATCCCACCTATGGTAGGGTAGGGAGCAATTTAAGGCAGAGCCATTGAGTGATTTTTAAAAGATGAATTAAGTAGCAAAATATCTATCTTTGTGGAGTGGCTTCATATTGCAGCTACTGTTGATTTCATCTCCTGTGCATACATGACAATCAAAATACTATATGATCACGAAAGTTTCTCTAGTTAAATTATTTTTTTAATTGAATATATCATATTGAACAAGATTTATCTCATGCTTATCTAGATCCTACAGATTCACACAAGGTTTGAATAAAGAATGGCTAATGGTTTAAATTATTGTTTAAAGAACTGTCAGATGTAAGAGTTTCAAATAAATAATTCAGCAGTCAGCTGCACATGAATTACATGTCCTAGAACTTCCTACTTAAAATGTCTCAGTGACCCCTGCACTTTTGGCCTTTTGGGAAAAAGAAGATTGGTTAATAGTTTAATTTATTGTTTAAAGAAGCCACATTAGAGAAAGTAAACCAAAGAAGCTGAACCTTGTCAAATGACTTGCACAAAGTGGCGAATTTTTGTTGATCATTTGGGGAGACTAGCATTATACTGCATCCATCAGTAGAAGCTCTTGCGGTTCTTCCACTTCTGTGAACATAAACCTACAACAGCGAAGAAACCCTTGTAAAGATGCGTAAAAAGGAAGGTATTCCAGACCAGAAGCAAAATAAAGAGTATTATTAACTTCAGCTGCATGTGGAAGCTGATAGTGGATGACGGTGCGAACTCCAGCAATATCAAGACCTCTAGCAAGAACATCAGTTGCTACTAGTATTCCATTCGCACTGTCGCGGAAGCGGTCCATTGCCTAAACAAAACATAGTGAAAATTTGATCAAATAAAGTTACCAAAAACAGAACCATCAAGTTCTCCACTACAGGTTTTTTTGGTTCTTACCGTACCAAATAATGCATGGTGTTACCTTGTACCAACTAACAAAACACATTTTTTCTTTCTAAATAATTTTTTTTGTTAGTTTCAGTACTTGTCTTATATGAGGGGTGTATTAGATGCGTGTAAATTTCAAGTGGTGTTACAGCACCACCAAAAAATCTTATCCACCAAGACATGATCACAGTGCGAAGCCCTCTACTATGTTCTGCAACTAAAGAGTAAAGACCATGTTGGGCATGCTCAACAGATACAATGGTAGCACCACCCTTATATAGTTATATGTGATGGGAATCCTAAAATATATTGAACGCCTAGCCAAAGCACCTTCAGTGACCAAGAATTTTAACAAAAAAATAATATCAGAGCACAATTCATAAGATGCACCTTTAAGCGAGCTCGTTGCTGCATCTGGGCATGGATGGTGTGAACATTAATGCGCAGCAAACGTAAAAGAGCAGACACGTGGCGCAGTGCAGCAATAGATGTGCAGAAAACAATTGTTCGTCCATGTCCATGAACACACAAAATATAATATAAGTAGGCATCTTTGTCTTCTTCCCTACAACTGATCGGAAATATTTAACATCATCTAGTGAGAATGGTACGCTATACATGCTTAATTATCTTCATATACATTAATACTGCATTTTGTTCAAAACAAACTAGATACAAAGGAGTCTCAAAAGTCAAGCAAGTTATCTTTAGGTACTGCTCTTCAGCTGAAATTTGTTGAACTAAAATGAAATTTAAGTAAGCTAATCCGAATTGTTATATTTTTTGGCTAGACAATTACGCCTTCACATCTCCCTAAGATTCATTGGATGGACTTGCATGGCAAGTGATGCATAAATATTTATCCAACTTGCATACGACAATATTGTAGATATAGGTTAATGGACTCAACTTCAGAACAGAACTTCACTGAATCAAGATTTGGTGAATTCTGTGTGAAAGAACTTTGTCTTGAGAGGTTCACAAGAGTCGCATGACTTGTCCAACAAAACTACATATCAACTCGCATACATGAGAAAAGAACTTACTCGAGATATGATTCCACAAGATTACTAGTCATTATGGACGCATTAGTCAAATCAATGATGGCAGCATCTGATTTCATTCCTGCTCTTTCTGATAAATTTTCCAAAGAAGATAATCCATCCGTCATAGACTGTGTGGATTTGAGATTTCCACGTTTTAACTTTTTACGAAAGTCAGAAGATAGCGCAATTGTTGCTGAAAACACAAAGGTTTGTCGTTTCTTTCTTTGGACATTAGAGACAGTATTGAAACTCTGCTCAGCATGAGACTGGGCATCAGTAGCTCCACTAGCAACAGGAAGCATATCAATTATAGACTGCAACTCACGAAAATGGCCATTCTCTATCATTCGATCAGCTTCATCCAGTACAAAAAAAGACAACGAATGTAACTGCAATTATAAGAACAAAAGCCCAGTCAGTTTCTGATAGCCAAAGAGGACACTTTGCTTAGTTTTATTCATCAGAAGGATTTGGTACCTGACATATACAGATATACTAGAACTTTAATGCAACATTCGATACGATAAAAAGGAAAGCACATAAATAGTCTCAATTTATACGAAATCCAGGCATAGGTATTATCAATTCTGTAATTATTCTCATTACCTCTTGGATAAAAACGAAGACCTAAACCAAGGAATATATAGTACAAAATAACATAAAGTTACAAAACCTCTACTTAATTACTCCCTCTCATCCACACCAAATGTAACACTTACCTTACTAGGTCCATGCAAACCAAACTACCCATTCCTTTTTGGGTTAAATTTTTTTTACCAAAGACTCCTCATCCACCCTCCTTATTTACACCCTATGTGTCACAGTCCCATTAAGCTGGGTCGTGGAGCGCACCCTTGTCTAAACTCACGACAAGAATGCTAGCGAGAGCGTCAAGCACTAAAGCATTCGTAATCGGTCTCGGTTTGTGTGTGTCGGGATCCTAGTCTCGATCATCAACGGTCGACACACACATGCTTGTTAGAAATTTATGAAGGCAAGAGTCGTTCATAAGAAAACAAGCAACAAACAATAAGAAGGCAATTGGGTGGGAAGCTGATTGATTGACTAGTACTCCCCACCTTTACATCATGTGAGAACTAATCGATCAAGTTGGAAACAAATCACATTAGTAGTAATGCGACCTTTGTTACATCTTAAACTAATGAAAACAAATATCATGCCTAACAATTAACAAAGTTAAATAAACTTGTAAGTTAAGGGACTAGGTAAGTTCAATGAGATTCACAAGCCGTCACATAGACCAAATAAAAGGCGGCTCTCACTCTTCCAACTCTTCTAGTGCTACTCAAACTCTTCTATTGCTGCTCCTTTACAAGTTCCGGAAAATCATCAGCTTTCTCATCAATGGTCCTAACTTAGCAAGAATGTCTATATCATTTGTACCCCTTACAACACATGTCCCCACGGCTTCATACAACTGTGTATAGAAGTCGGGGAACAATACGAGCAGTTCTTGAACAATTTCAGGATCTGTCAATTCATCAGAGCAAACCTCCTGTAGGGGCTGATCATTGTAGTGCTCGATTGCCGCAACAAAGTATCGCCCTATGGACACCATACTCCCATATGAAGAAATCTTAAAAGTACCAAGGGAATCCAATTTATCTCGATCTTCCGTAGTTAATCTGCCTTTACCCGGGTCCCCCATTTCCGATATTGGGGCATAGACGCCATACAACTTTGATCTCGAACGAGCAAATGCCCTCAACTCCACAAGAGTCATATCCAAGACATTACCACAAAGGTCCCGGTTCATAGACCGCTTGTACATAATCTTCTTGAACTTGCGCGGATAGTCAATTAGCTCGGAAAAACTCCACACACCACACAGACAAATGGTTGAGCAAATATTCTACGGGTAAGGCTTTATGTACTAGAGCAAATTCGAAAAAATGAAGCACTTGAGCAGGGAAATTAAACTCCACATCGCTAATGAGCGTTCAACTATCGGCCTCAATGAAAAGACACAGAGGTAAATGCTTCATCAGACTTATGAAATCATCTATGTCGTCCTCATTTTGTGCTTTATCAGCCTGTCCGGGTAAAATTATGCCCCTACCATCTTTAGTAACATAAAAGATAAGGGCCATAGAACGTCCATAGATGAAGATAAGGTCCATAGAACGTCTATGGCCCTTATCTTCATCCGATGGATCTCTCCTCTCAATTTTCAATTCTACGTCGTCTCCCTCAGATGGTCGACCGTTTCTGTTAGTAGAAGAAGTTTCTTCTTTCTATGATTTTTTTGAAAAATCGCCAATTGTTTCATGGAGAAACAAATTCACTCCAAAAAAAACTTGGTGGCCCTTTATAGCTGAGACTTGGCAACCACTTTTTAGGGATGGTGTTGTGACTATCACCTTTCTAAGCATGAAATGGAAACGTAGCTATGGTAATTTGTTAAACAATTTCTATGTTACGAAAGATGGTAGGAGCAGAATTTTACCCGGACGGGCTGATAAAGCACGAAAGGAGGACGACATAGATGCTTTCATAAGTCTGATGAATCATTTACTTCTGTGTCCTTACATTGAGGCCGATAGTTCAACGCTCATTAACGATGTGGAGTTAAATTTCCCTGATCACGTGCTTCATTTATTCGAATTTGCTCCAGTACATAAAGCCTTACCCGTAGAATATTTGCTCAACCATCCGTCTGTGTGGAGTTGTGTGGAGTTTTCCTGAGCTAATTGACTATCCGCGCAAGTTCAAGAAGGTTATGTACAAGCGGTCTATGAACCGGGACCTTTGTGGTACTCTCTTGGATATGACTCTTGTGTTGTTGAAGGCATTTGCTCGTTGGGGGTCAAAGTTGTATGGCGTCTATGCTGCAATATGGGAAATGGGGGACCAGGTAAAGGCAGATTAACTAAAGAAGATCGAGATAAATTGGATTCCCTTGGTATTGTTAAGATTTCTTCATATGGGAGTATGGTGTCCATAGGGCGATACTTTGTTGCGGCAATCGAGCACTACAATGATCAGCCCTAGAGAGGTTTGCTCTGAGGAATTGACAGATCCTGAAATTATCCAAGAACTTCTCTTATTGTTCCCTGACTTCTATAAACTGATGTATGCAGCCGTGGGGACATGCGTTGTAAGGGGTACAAATGGTATAGACATTCTTGCTAAGTTAGGGACCATTGATGAGAAAGCTGATGATTTTCCGGAACTTGTAAAGGAGCAGCAATAGAAGAGTTTGAGTAGCACTAGAAGAGTTGGAAGAGTGAGAGCCGCCTTTTATTTGGTCTATGTGACGGCTTGTTAATCTCATTGAATTTACCTAGTCCCCTAACTTACAAGCTTGTTTAACTTTGTTAATTGTTAGGCATGATATTTATTTTCATTAGTTTAAGATGTAACAAAGGTCGCATTACTACTAATGTGATTTGTTTCCAACTTGATCGATCGATTAGTTCTGACATGATGTAAAGGTGGGGAGTACTAGTCAATCAATCAGCTTCCCACCCAATTGGCTTCTTATTGTTTGTTGTTTGCTTTCTTATGAACGACTCTTGCCTTCATAACTTTCTAACAAGCATGTGTGTGTCGACCGTTGATGATCGAGACTAGGATCCCGACACACGCAAACCGGGACCGATTACGAATGCTCTAGTGCTTGACAAACACTAGTGCTTGACGCTCTCGCTAGCATTCTTGTCGTGAGTTTAGACAAGGGTGCGCTCCACAACCCGGCTTAAAAGTTCGGACCGTGACCTTATGCCATTCTGTTTTTACTTTGTTTGCAAGTGGACCTTCTTAGTTAACACAATTACCCTTAGGGCATCCACAATAGAGGTTTGTCAACAAAGGTTTGTGTACTTTTTAGAGGTTTGTTGACAAACCTCTCTATTGTTGGGAATGAGGATTTAGGTTCATAAATGAGAATGGTTACATATTTGTATACAGGTTTGTGGGATGACATGACAAGTGGTGGTCCCTAAAATGTACCCAACATATGAGATAAAATAATGGATAATTTGAAGTGGGTCCCTATAACATGAACCTTGAAAATGTTTGTCTATTGTTATGTATGGCTTTGTTATAGAAGAGGTTTGTTAATTTGGTGATGTGTCATGTGACAAACCTCTTTAGAGGTTCATCTATTGTGGATGCCCTTACCTTTTCCACTTTTAATTAAAACTTATGCCCGTGTTACCTTTGGTGTGGATGAGATGAAGTATATTTCTTTTTCCTTACGAAAAGATCAGAAATTGTATTATCGCCCGTAACAAGCAATTACATGTGCAGAATGCACTTATGCACTTATTCAACTGAAAGAAGACAACTACAAATCTAGTGGACTTTCGATACCCACATCCTCAAAGCAGCCCTTAGCGAAAAAGAAAGCACAGACTGAATTCACTGAAACAGAATTTAGACCCATGTCATCATTTCATTAAATATACAAGAATTAAAGCAGAAACCAGTATATATAAGAAAAGAAAAGCAAACAGTAACATAAGAAAGAAATATTTCTATAAACATATGTAGGTTTAGAGTTTAGACTTCTCATATCCAGTTAACCTCAGTTGAACACTGTTTATGTTAAATTAAAATGACAGTTTCTTCAATAAAAGTAGAATGTTAATCACATAGGAGTACTATGATGTTTTGCAGGTAAACTGCAGAGAAATATGTACCTCAACAAGATGTTTATCTCCCCCTGACATAAGTTCCCACAGCCTCCCAGGTGTACCAACTACTATCTCAGGCATTGCTTTTAAAAGCCTTTCTTGCTTCTCTGTAGACATACCCCCAACTATAGGAACAACTCCAATTTTGGTAGAGCTAGCTGCTGCTTTAAGATGATCAGTTACCTGAATTCAATTATTACATAATAGAACCCATCAAGTATTCTGTCAGGTAATCTGGCTCATATTATGAAGCAACCATATAAAATAGTGGCACTAAACAGAAAAGGGCACGTGACAGGCCATCAACAAGAACCAACACTGAAAGTAGAAAGGTGACATGACAAATCAGGAAGTGAAACACAAAATGGTTTTATAGGAAACCCAATTTTTTGATAATATTATACATTGAACCCAAGTAAGAAACCAATAAATAAATTCATCAGTACATACGAAAGAAAAAGTGGGCATAAACCAATAGTCCCATACTCTCTGTCATTTCATCATACTACTCATTGTCGTCTTTGTGAAGACACAAATAGCATGTAAAAGACCAATTTAAAAAGCCCAGAATCAGTCAGTAACTTCTTAAGTAGATAAGCGGTTACTCAAGGCTCGCCCAGCTGAAATCTCCAGTGATCCTATATGCATTATCTTATTTGGCCTCAACAAGGTTGATCAAAACCCCAGACACAGCCTTTTCTGTTTGCATCACCACTTTAAAAGCAAGAATGCGTAATCTTAACAGCTTCATTCATCGGCCTTGGTAGCCAATCCGTGTTATTATTGTATCTGTGATTTTCGGTCATTTAGGGTTATATCATAGGACAGGACTGCAAGGCTAAGATTTGAAGGATACAGGCTGACGTTTTGCAGTGTGAAAAGTGGTGAATATAGCTGCTCACATAAATCGAACACTGAAAAGTTGTAGTGATATTGTTCAACTTCTGCTTTTGCTCACAAGTGACAACAAGTATATTTGTCCTGATACTTTAACAGAAATGCATGTCAATCAATCCTAACGAAATGAATGATGCTAACACATAATCCCTTTCTTGCAGCAATAAAGGGAGTTCCTAGTTCCTACTGCGACGGCTGGGGCCCATCAATCACCAACCATTTTTTTTCTGGTATGAACCAGAGCCAGTACACCAGAGATTTCGGTCCACTATGACAGATTGATTGTTCCGGTTGTGATATTAAATAGTGGTTTGATTTGCAATAAGTACTACTTTCCGGAATAGAAATAAGGAATTTTGGTTGGCGCAAATTAAGAAAGACAGAGGATATAGAACAATCAGGGTAAGTTTTACGTCCCTCGTGTAGAGGGTGATTACCTATACAACTCCCCTTCCGAAGGCACGCTCCTACCAAACAATTTCCGGACATTCCTTCGAAAGCTATAGGAATTAACAGAAACTGACACTCCCCCAACTAACTTTACTTATGGCAGCAGTAGATAATCATCCGCAAAAACCAGGAAAAGGAAAAAGTACAATTAATGGTGACAGTGATTAATAACATTAGCCTATCTACCTGAATGGCAAGTTCTCTTGTAGGAGTTATTATCAAGGCCCTTATCAACTTTCTTGGAGCAATCTTCTCAGCTACATCCTGATCATCTATCATTAGTTTTTCCACCTTGTCTTGCTCTTCAAGAAGGCGCTGTAAGATTGGCAAGCCAAATGCTAGGGTCTTCCCTGATCCGGTCTCCGCGGCGCCAATAACATCCTGTAATCCACAATGATTATTAAAGTTCACGTTTACAAATCAAACTGAAAGACTTTTAAAAGCACATACCTTCCCCTGATGAGCAGCAGCCGGGATGCAAGCCTTCTGAATAGGCGTTGGCTCCCTAAATCCAAGCTTGTATATAGCTTTCATAAGAAGTGGATGAAGCCTTAGCTCGTTCCATGCATTAAATTCATCTTCATCAACTGATTCTTCACCATCTTCATCAGTGGGTGCGTTAACTATCACAAAGATATAATAAAGCTGATGATGAAATTTGAGACTTCTAACTCATTGATTTAACAAATTTAGACTATAACATTGGACTGAGAATCTTTTCACAAAGGAAAACTGCACCATATACATACATGTCCTAGCATGGTCCATGGATCAGATACAGCAAAATCACAACAATGTTTATGGCCTTAAATCCTTCATACACCTGAGAATATCTGAATGGTCGCTGTTAAGAATTCATTATGTCATCTACCCACATGTAAATGCCTCACATTGATAGATGTAAGGTTAAGGGGCTACTCCCTCTATTGCCAATTTGTTTTAGAGTCGAACCTCCTTCGGCTCGGGATCTCTTTCTTTCTTATGGGTGCGCCCAAACCTGTTTTCATGATTTAACATGGTATCGGAGTCCAAGGTTTCGTCATAGGTTTGCTGAATTTAAACTGGACCCAAATTACACTACTGGAGGACGTCCTTGTTGGTTTCACTCTAGGTTTCTAAATTCTAAGGGACCTCACATGTGAGGAGAAGTGTTAGGAGTTCCATTATATGGTCTGCCTACATGTGACTATGTGAGCATCCCGCATTGATAGAAGATAAGAGAGTTTACTACTTTATAAGAGTAGGGGACTACTCTCTTTATGTCAATTGGTTTTAGTGTGGAACCTCCTTGGGCTTATAAAGTGGGCTCACTTGCCTCCATATGGGTGCCGCCAAGACCCGTTTTCATGATTTAACGATCACAATTCATAATGCTTAATCTTATGTGTAGAAACATCTACAATGTACTTATTGGCAAGAGTAGTTTTCAACAGCCCATTGAATTCCGAACATAAAATCATAAAGATAATAATAACAAAATCCTCTAAAAAAGGTCGGACATACAGTCACAAAACTTTCAAAAAAAAAACTGCTACCAATAGTGGCAAACTCACCATGATTTTCAGCTGGCTTTTCCTTCTTCCTTTTCTTTTTATTCTTCTTCTTCATCTTCTTCTTTTCTGCATTACCCTCTTCTCCCACCTCTTCTTCACCTGCATTTTCATTATCGTCTTTGTCCTCGTCACTAGTTACCCTTTTCCGTTTTCTAATTTTGGAAGGTACACTTGACTCTTCAGATTGTTTTACAGGTTGAGGAATCGGCAAAATATACTCTGACTCATCAATCTCCTCCAGGGACAAAAATCCTACACAGAATTCAAATTCCTAAAGGTTAAAAACATAGCTAACACAGCACAAATAAGGTATACAGAATACTACTGATTTGTAACTAAACCATCTTTTCACACGAAATTGGCCCAAACTGTCTAAATCCCTGTACGATTAGCAATTTAACACCAAACTACTTGCCAATCATCAAACTTGTATTCAAATGTTCTTTTATTTGGCAGAAAACATACATCTGCATAATCATTATTAACTGTAGACCAAACTTAACGCCGTACATTAAGGGCACGCTAGACAAGATACTTAAATACACCGCCATCAAATGGAAGTATCTAACCTCTAAGCCCATAACAACTTTAAATCAAAATCAACATTACCTCAGTGACTCAAGGACTCCGGGTAAGGGAGTCAGATCTACGTATCTTGCCCTTGTGTTATCATTTAGCAACACAAAGAACGAATCTCTAAGCCTCAAACACACTAGTTCCTTCAGCATTGAGCTTGCGTTTCAAGCAACAGCGATAAAACCCACAGATCAACATAAATTCAATCTCGACCAAAATTAAAAACCGACTTCAGTCGAGTGAACAAGGCAAACACATAATCATAATTCGCAAACATCTTTGCCCTCTACAGCTAAACCATTACATGGTGAATCAAAAAACAATACTCCGTATTATGAAAAGGTAACAAAGAGCACAAACCTCCTTCTTCATTGTCATCGCCGAAAAAAGAAAGGTCGTCAGTAGCGATAGAAGATTTCCAAGGTAGCTTATTAATACGCTCAACTTCTACCTTACGAGAAGGACGTCCTCGATTCGTCTTCCCCATTGATTATGGAAAGGTAGCTTAAACCCTAATTCATCAACACATAACAATGAATTCAATCAATTGAACAAATATACGATAAAAATTAGTACATACAGACATAGACGAAATTAAACCCTAACCTAAAATCGGCAAATTTGAGCAGAAATTGTTCAGGGCTAAAAATGAGATTACGCAGAAAACAAAAACAAAGAGCGATTGAGAAAACGAAAAGAGAATAATTACCTTAAAATGGAGTTGAATCACAGAGATGTATGGCGATACTGTGAACTTCTTCAACTAGCTTAAGACTTTAAGCAATGAATAATTATGGAGGAGGCGAAAGGGATACGCTAAACCCTTTTCTTAAACCCAGACGCGATACGGTCAGCTTTTTTTTTTTTTGGACCGTCTTAAGCTTAAAACGATATAGAATAGAATACGAGTATTTTTGCATACTCCGTATTTTTATGGAACTCCCGCGTATATAAATATTTTCTTTCATTTTTATTTTATTTCTTCTCATTCTTTTTATGTGGACTATAAAATTTGACATTATATATTCTCTTTTATTTTTAATTTTATTTTTACTTTTTCACATACGGAGTTTACTCTTTCACATACATCATTTACAGTTTTAACCTGGTCATTTTTGCAATTTTTTTGTCTCCCTTCCCTGATCTCCTTTCACCACCTTCGTTCACCACCTCCGGTCAGTCCATTCGCCGGCAACCCTCACTCACGTCAACCGACCTCTGTCATTCTCCCACTACGCCGCACTCCCGCCCTCTGCAACTGTCAGCGCCCCCCTTCCTTTGCGACTCTCCTCACCCCGGAACCGCCTTATCTCAGGCCGACCACCGGCGTCCCAAGACCAAGCCGACCAACGACGTCTTACATTTCCGCCGACCACCGTCGTCCTTATCGAGAGCAGACCACCGTTATCCCCTACAATCACCATCAACCTAATTGAAAAACTTGAAGTATATATTATAAACCCTAATTATGATTCAAAATAATTACTTAGCAAATTTTTAATAATTGCAAATAAATTAATTACTTCTCTAATTGAAGAATTTGAAAAAATGTAATCCATTGTTATGTTTGTAGAACAATTTTGTTTTAATTTTAGGGAGAAAGTATATGTAAAACCTAATTTGTTTAAATTTTGGAAAAGGGTATAGTATGAAAACTTTATGAAAAAAATGTATGTGAAAGAATAAACCCTGTATGTGAAAAAGCAACACCCTTTATTTATTGATGACCAAGGTTTGTTAATTTTGACAAACAAAATGAGAATGGGAAAAAAATAGTGTATTTTACAAGTTTAAGGCAGACTTAAATAACAATTTTCTTAAAAATATGATCCCTCAAAAAGAAATTCTAAGAAAATATTGTTGGGAAAAATTCGTATTTCCCTCTTTGTGCAATTACGGGAAAAATAAATAAATAGTAAATAAGATAATTAGACAAAGACACAATAGAATTTTTGGTTACGCAGAAAAACCCAAATAGGTAAACAACCGCGGGACGAGTAGTCCAATTCTTCCACTATAATATTTGTAGTAGGATTACAAGTCGTCACCTTAATAAGGTGGATATCTCTCACTATTAATAGTGGCTTTCTTCTCTCACAAAAACTCTCACAATAATAATACTAATTATTGTGGATTAATAATATATGTTTTGTTGTTGTGATTGATGAAATATGCTCTTCAATCTCACGTATTTATATGTGATGATGAAGGTTTAACTTACTCGAGTAGTTACTCCAATATTAAACGCTAAAATGAATGTTTTTCCCCACATTCATTTAGCAAATGAGTTTTATCAATTTCTTTAGTAAATGCATCTACGTTATTCATTTACTAGATGAGTTTCAATGACTTAAATCATGTGAAACATCTCGTTCACTTATTGTGTTCATCCCTCTCAATTAAAGAGAGAATAACCCAACAAATCTCCCCCTTCTCGACTTAATTGGAGGGCATCACCACACCGGAACCATCGCAACAATCATCGAACTTCTTTGTTGATATGGTCTTGGTCATCATGTCGGACCAATTGTCATCAGTGTGAATTTTATCAAGTAGAAGCTTCTTTTCTTCTAACACATCTCGAATCCAATGATATCGAACATCGATGTGTTTGGATCTTGAATGATAGGCTGGATTTTTAGCTAAGTGAATAGCGCTTTGATTATCACAAAGCAGAACATATTTTTCTTGCTTTTGACCAAGTTCTAGCAAGAAATTCTTCAACCATAACATTTCCTTACAAGCTTCGGCGGCTGCAATATACTCGGCCTCGGTAGTTGACAACGCAACACATTTTTGCAGTTTAGACTGCCAAGATACAGCTCCCCCTGCAAAAGTAGTCAAATAACCTGATGTCGATTTTCTGGAGTCGACATCGCCTACCATGTCTGCATCACAATAACCTTTCAGCAAAGGTTCGCCTTTTCCAAAACATAAGCATCTATTGCTCGTTCCTCGGAGATATCTAAATATCAATTTCACAGCGGACCAATGTTCCTTTCCGGGATTAGATAAATGGCGACTAACTACTCCGACTGCATAAGCAATGTCGGGTCTTGTACATATCATGGCATACATTAGACTGCCAACAGCGGAAGAATAAATGACATTTTGCATCTCGAATCTTTCATTCTCACTAACTGGACTTTGCTTCTTACCGAGTTTGATATGTCCAGGAAGTGGCATACTAACCGGCTTGGCATTGTTCATCTTGAATTTCTCAAGGACTTTCTCAATATATCTCTCTTGGGATAGCCATAAGAGTTTCTTCTCTCGGTCACGAGTAATTTTTATCCCAAGGATCTGTCTCGCCGGTCCCAAATCTTTCATAGCAAACGATTTGCTTAGAGCTTTCTTGAGCGATACAATTTTCAGCTTATCTTGCCCAACAATTAACATATCATCAACATATAACAATAGTATGATGAAATCACCACTTGCGTACCTCTTCATGAAAACACAATGATCAGTCTGTGTTTTGTTAAAACCGTGCTCGGTCATGAAGGAATCAAATTTCTTATACCATTGTCGTGGTGCTTGCTTCAAACCATAAAGACTTTTGTTAAGACGACAGACGAGATTTTCTTTACCTGGTTTTTCGAATCCTTCAGGTTGCTCCATATAAATCTCCTCGTCAAGATCTCCATGTAAGAATGCAGTTTTCACATCGAGTTGCTCAATCTCCAAATCTAGACTAGCAGCTAGACCCATTACAACTCGGATGGATGACATCTTCACAACGGGGGAAAATATCTCATCAAAATCAATCCCCTTTTTCTGATTGCATCCCTTAACAACAATTCGAGCTTTATATCGAGGTTTAGGATTGTTCTCTTCATTCTTGAGCTTGAACACTGATATATGACCATTTTGCACTCTTTTTCCCTCTATTTTCATGCATATTCGACCCCATTTAAGGCGGTTTTGTACCCCCTTTACTCTCGTTTCTAGTCCCGATTCCCTTTACTATGACACTTTGGCCCCCTTGCAGAAATTGAGGCGGGAACGGGCGAAACGAAACTAGAAAGACGGGATTTCTAAGCTTTGCATGAAAGATGAAGGGAATTATGCTGAGGAGTACCCTCAGCCGGTAGGCCGGCAGCTGGCTAGCCGGCTGGGAGTACATCTACAAGGAAATGAAGGAAGAATTGTGAAGAAGCATCCCCAGCCGGTGGCCCGGCGGCCGGCTGGCCGGCTGGGAGGACATATGAGCTTAGGAAATGCAAAGAAGTGAAGAAGGTTACAGGAATCTCCCAGCCGGTCAAAAGACCGGCGGCCGGCTAGCCGGCTGGGAGTTCCTCCAAATGCCAAAAGTCAAGATTGAAGTCAAGGATGCCCCAGCCGGTCAGTGACCGGCGGCCGGTTGACCGGCCGTGCACACCTAATGACCTCCAAAACTCGTTCAAAGTTCCAGAGATCTCCCAGCCGGCCAAAGCACCGGCGGCCGGTTGACCGGCCGGGAATGCATATACGTGTTTCAAAGCCCATTTCCAATTTCTGTCCTAATCCTTGTGTAACCTATAAATACCCTCTCTTAAACCCTTTTGTGGAGATAATAACCCTAGATCTGAAAAACATTCCATTTTATTGTAATACCTCCTTAATCAAGCACTAATCTTTCAATAATTATTATTAATATTTAGCAAGAATTAGTTAGTTCTAGTAATAGTCAATTGTTTACACTTGTTTGTTGAAGTTTGTATTGGGGATTTTGAAGGGTTTTCCTTCTTATTAATCAATCAAGCTTTCATCTTTCCTTTTGTTGGTATAATTTCTTTCCTTTCTTTTACTTGTTTATCATTTGTTTACATTTTCCTTGTCCTTTGATATTGCTATAACATTCATCATGTCTCCTCCTTGTGTTGTTTGCTTTTCTTCTCTATTTAGCATAATTTCCCTTAACATGAGTGAGTAGATTCCCTCTAGGGTTTAGGGTGATTCTTTATGGAATTTAGGGGCATGATTCTTTGAATATTTTGGTCTTTGGTGAAATTGTTTAACTTTCCTATTCATTGCACTCAAGGTGTTTGTTGATTTGCTCAAGTGAAAGCTTTTGCCTTTCTTCCTTTATTGCTTAATTCTCCCTTGGAATGAAAGTTTTTTGGGGGTCTTGATGTGTGTCTAGGAGGGGTGTGAGACTTAATGAAAATTAGTAGCCACCTTTAAGATAGCCAAGACATTGGTTCTTCATCTTAGGTTAATCTCTCACCATTGACCCTTTTTTATCTTCATGTTTGCCCCGAAACCATATTGATGACCCCGAAGGCCCTAGCTTTTAATTAACCGTATTCATTATCATCAACTTGTTTGTCTTTTGCTCTAGTGATTATAACCAAAACCCTTTCTTTTAAATTTTGATTAAACTTGACTCCTAATTAAACTTCGTAGCAACCCCCACCATCCTTGAGTTCGACCCCGACTAAATACTACGCTTTTTCGGGTTTTATAAATAGTTTTGGTATAGGAAGTAGACGACAAATTTCCTATTATCAAACGGCGCCGTTGCCGGGGATGGCGTTAGGTTATGCTTAGTTTTATTTAGAGTCTTTGCTTTAATCTTGTCTCAATTGTCATTTTTGCTTTAGTAGTTGATTGTTGTTTGTAGAGTGTGTGTGATTTTTGCCTTTCCCTAGTGTGTAAAAACACTAGGAGACTTACGATTTGTCAAGTGTATGCCTAGAAGGAATCACCAAGCTCTCCTATTCAACTCCGACCCCGAAAGGCTTTTTAGAACCTTGAGGACTAGGACTCTTGAAAGAGTGAGGAACAATTCCACCCAAGCAAACATTGATCAACCAAACTCACACATCCCACAAAATTTTGATACAACAACTACGATTCAACCAAATACCACAATTGAGACTTTAGTAGAGAACCCCTTTCATAACTTCCTTAATTACAATAGTCCACCTCAAACACCACCACATCAAGAACCGAACCACCCACCACAAATGGCTCTTAGAGATCACAACCGGCCTAACCATAATGATTCATGTAATCCCATCAACTTTGGCACTTTGGCCCCAAACAATTTTGAAATGCATCCCGCCCAAGTCGGGTTAGTTGAGAAGGACTTGTTTGGAGGTCATCTTGAGGAGGATCCCCATGCTCATCTCCGGAAGTTTAAGAGGAAAGTATCAATGATGAAGAAGAATGGGGTGTCCGAAGACACCTTGAGAATGATGTTGTTTCCGTTTTCATTGACGGGCAAAGCGGACCGGTGGTTGAACATTCACCCACCGGATACTTTCACTACTTGGGATGACTTAGCCCAAGCATTTATGGCCAAGTACTACCCTTCCTCAAAGACCGCGATGCTCCGCAACGAGATCCATACGTTCCAACAAGAGGATGGGGAGTCCTTAGGTGAGGCTTGGGACCGTTATCAAGATTTGATAGCAAGTTGCCCCCACCATGGAATACCGGAATGGTACATTACTCAAACATTCTTCCAAACTCTACTACCAAGAACTAAGGAGATGGTAAATGCCTCCGCGGGGGGAGGTTTTGACCACTTGAATGATGAAGAAGGCACGACATTGATCAAAAAAATGGTAGACTCGGAGGCAAACTATGGTTCTAGAGGGAACATGCTACGAAGGAACGGGAAATATCCTAAGGAAAATGCCTCCAACTCCGAGACAAATGCCAAGCTCGACTTGCTCACAAAGCAATTTGAGAAGTTTTCAAAGAATCAAGTGAACCAAGCCGCGACCTCATATGGGCCGCCCATGGAAGAAGTTGCTCAAGTCGCGAGTTGTGAACTTTGTGGAGGAAGTGGTCATACATATGACTTGTGTGGCAACAATTACAATGGTGCCTATGAAGAGAATGCCCAAGAGGTGAACGCTTTTCAAAGTTACAACAACAATCCTAGACCACCAAGGCCTCCTTACAACAACCCAAACACCTACAATCCAAATACCAATTTCTACCACCCCGGGTTAAGAAACCACCCCAACTTTAGTTACAAAAGCACCAATGTTCAAAACCCCCAACATCTCCAACCACAAACCCAAACCAATCCACCCGGTTTTGCTCAACCAAGGGGAATTCTCCCAAACCCAAGAAATAATTTTGGAAATCAAAACCAATGGTCAAGCAACAATCCACCCCAAAACTATGGCAACCAACAACAAGGGCACCAAGAGTTTGGAGGAAACCAAAGCAACCAAAGGTTTTACCAAGGGAATCAAGTAAATCAAGCAAATCAAGGATTTGGGCAAGGGTATGTTCAAGGGTCTCAAGAACAAGGTCAAGGATCAAATTTCAACAACTATGGTCCGAGAGGTAACCTACAAGTGGGGCAAAACAACAACCAAGGTCCCAATGCTAGATATGACTATGGGTTCCCTTTACCCATAGCCAACCAACCTCATCAAGAACCCCAAGGTGAGCTCTCTCAAGTGGAGCTTTTGAAGATGATTAAGAACGTGCAACTTCAACATAGCCAAGAGATAGCTAACTTTGCAAAAGCTACTCAACAAGAACAAGCAAACTTGAGAGCTACATTTCTTAAGGACATGAGGGAAATGGAATCTAGGATGGCTTCTCATGCTATGGCTAACCCTCAAAGGCCACCCGGTGGTTTGTTGGCTCAAGGACAAAGCTCCAAAGATGCCTCAAATAGCCACCATGCTCATGCGGTAGTGCTAAGGAGTGGTTTAGAGCTTGAGGACCCTTACAAAGACCTTGAGTTGGAAGTTGATGAAGATCCCAAGGGGAATGAGGTAGAAATGGATGATGAAGAAGAAAGCTCACCCATTGAGGCTTCGGGTAAAGCTAATGAAGACACCAAAGGAAAGAAAGCTTGTGAAGATTTGACTAGAAAAGGAATTCAAGTGGACAAGGATGTTGATGGATATGTGGAAGACCTCCCTTATGAGGAGGAAGCTATTGAAGAAATACCTTTGCAACACTCTAAAAAGGTAACAAAAAGTTCGGCTCCTCCAAAGGTATCTTCCAATTCCCAACTTGTTTCTAAAATTCCTTACCCTTCAAGAGCCATAAAGAGTAGAGAAAACCTCAAGTATGCAAAATTTTGTGATATGCTTGAGAAACTTGAGGTTACCCTACCCTTTACGGAGGTGATAACGAACATGCCAACCTACTCAAAATTTTTAAAAGACATTTTGACAAAGAAAAGAGTCTTGGGTGACCAAGAAATAGTGGCTATGGAAGAAGCATGTAGTGCTCATATTCTTAACAAATTGCCCACTAAACTTGGTGACCCCGGAAGCTTCTCCATTCCTTGTGTAGTTGGCGGTGTTCCTATCTCTAGAGCTCTTTGTGACTTGGGAGCAAGTGTTAGTGTTATTCCTTTGAAAGTTGCAAAAAGGATTGGCATTCAAAACTTGGCTCCCACTACCATGACTCTCCAATTGGCGGATAGGTCCGTCAAGCGCCCTATGGGGGTACTTGAGGACGTGCCCGTTAAGGTTGAAAAGTTTTTGATTCCCACCGATTTTGTTGTCCTTGATATTCTGGAGGATAGCCACACTCCCATCATCCTAGGTAGGCCATTTTTGGCTACCGGAGGAGTACTCATTGATGTGAAGAATGGGCGGCTAACCTTCTAAATTGAGGGCAACAAAACCGAATTTAACTTGCCAAATTTGATGAAAGGTCCAAGTATAGAAAGGTTGAGCACAATCGAGGTAATTGATGAAGTAGTGCACGAAGTAGCCCGTGAAGAGGCGGAGATGGAAGAGGTTTTTCAAATCTCTTTGCATGATGAGGCAATGAAAGAGGATCACGAAGTCGATGAGGAACTATTAAAGAAAGTGGAGGGCTTTCTCCCTCCAAAGGTACAACTCAAACCCTTGCCTCCCTCACTCAAATATGCTTTTCTTGATGAGGGAGAGACCTATCCGGTGATCGTTAATGCTAACTTAAGTGAGTCCCAAGAAAAGAAGCTTTTGGAAATCTTGAAAACTCATAGAGGAGCACTTGGGTATAGCATTGATGACATCAAAGGTTTAAGTCCGAGTTTGTGCATGCATAGAATAGTTTTGGAAGAGGGGAGTCAACCCAAAGTTGATGGTCTTAGGAGGATTAACCCAAAGATGGCCGAGGTGGTGAAAAATGAAGTGTTGAAACTCCTAGAGGCCGGTATTATATACCAAATTACCGATAGCAAATGGGTTAGTCCGGTCCACGTGGTACCCAAAAAAGGGGGGATACAAATGGTTGAACAAGAGGATGGCACCACCCTACCCACTAGACCCGTGACCGGGTGGCGTATGTGTATTGACTACCGCAAGCTCAATGCCGCCACCCTAAAAGACCACTTCCCAATTCCCTTCATTGACCAAATGCTAGAGAGACTCGCGGGCCATGCTTATTATTGCTTCTTAGACGGTTATTCCGGGTTTTTCCAAATTCCCATCCACCCGGATGACCAAGAGAAGACGACCTTCACTTGTCCAATAGGGGTCTATGCCTACCGTAGGATGCCATTCGGGCTTTGTAATGCGCCCGACACCTTTCAAAGGTGCATGATGGCAATCTTTTCGGACTTTCTAGAGAAAATCATGGAAGTCTTCATGGACGACTTTAGTGTCCATGGAGACTCATTTGATCATGGTCTAGAGAACTTGACTAGTGTGTTGAAGAGATGTGAGGAGCACAACCTCGTCCTCAATTGGGAAAAATGCCATTTTATGGTAGAGGAAGGGGTTGTACTCGGTCACATTGTCTCTAGTAGGGGTATTGAGGTTGATGGTGCCAAAGTTGCGGTCATAGAGAACTTGTCACCCCCTTCCAATGTCAAAGGAGTGAGAAGTTTTCTAGGCCATGCCGGGTTTTATCGGCGTTTTATCAAGGATTTTTCAAAAATAGCAAAGCCCCTAACCTCATTACTCCTCAAGGATTCCCCCTTTGTGTTTGATGATTCTTGTCTTGAAGCTTTCAATAGGTTGAAGAGAGCATTGGTCACGGCACCGATAATCCGGTCTCCGGATTGGAATCTTCCCTTTGAGATAATGTGTGATGCTTCAGACTTCGCGGTTGGTGCGGTACTTGGGCAAGTTGTGGATAAGAAGCATCATGTGATATATTACACAAGCAAGACTCTTGATCAAACTCAATGTGGATATGCTACTACCGAAAAAGAAATGTTGGCAATTGTTCATGCCGTGGAGAAATTTCGGCAATACCTTGTTGGGTCTAAGGTGGTGGTCTACTCCGATCACACCGCCTTGAGACAATTGATGGTGAAGAAAGATGCGAAGCCCCGGCTCTTGAGATGGGTCCTTCTTCTTCAAGAGTTTGATTTAGAGATTAAGGATAAGGCCGGTTCGGAAAATGTTGTTGCCGACCACTTATCTAGATTGACCGTTGAAGACCATGGGATACAAGACAAGAGTGGACCCATAAATGAGTGGTTGCGGGATGATGGACTCATGGAAGTTACCGCCAAGACCCCTTGGTTTGCGGATCTTGCAAACTACATTGTGAGTGGTTTCTTACCGGATGAAATGGAACCTAGAGAAAGGAGGAAGTTGAGAAATGATGCTAGGAGATATTTTTGGAATGACCCACATTTGTTTCGCAAG
This sequence comes from Silene latifolia, assembly GCF_048544455.1. Lineage (NCBI taxonomy): Eukaryota > Viridiplantae > Streptophyta > Magnoliopsida > Caryophyllales > Caryophyllaceae > Silene > Silene latifolia. The sequence continues at coordinate 186,840,416 of NC_133527.1, read as the reverse complement.
TGTGGGGATGGAATGTTCCGAAGATGTGTTTCAAGAGAGGAGGGCTTAGAGATTGTGGACCGGGTTCACAATTCCGCCTATGGGGGACACTTGGCCACCTCTAGAACAATTGCCAAGATCCTCCAAGGTGGGTTTTATTGGCCCTCCATGTTCAAAGACATTCACTACTTGGTTAAATCTTGTGATGCTTGTCAAAGAGTTGGGAACATTGGGAAGAGAAGTGAGATGCCCTTGACTAACATATTGGAGATTGAGCTTTTTGATTGTTGGGGCATAGACTTCATGGGACCCTTTCCCAACTCTTGTGGAAATGAATACATCTTGGTTGCAGTGGACTATGTATCCAAATGGATTGAAGCGGTTGCCTCCCCCACCAATGATAGCAAGGTTGTAATGAAGCTTTTTAAAGGCACGATTTTTCCAAGGTTCGGAACACCAAGAGTAGTCATAAGTGATGGCGGATCTCATTTCCGCAAAAGTACCTTCAAAGCTCTACTTGAATCACATGGAGTGCGGCACAAAACCGCACTTGCCTATCACCCTCAAACTAGTGGGCAAGTGGAGGTTTCTAACCGCCAAATTAAAGCCATTTTGGAGAAAGTCACCAACAAGAGCCGGAAAGATTGGTCCCAAAAGCTCCCGGATGTCTTATGGGCATTGAGAACCGCCTTCAAGACACCACTTGGCACCACCCCGTATAAACTTGTGTACGGAAAAGCTTGCCATTTGCCGGTGGAGTTGGAGCATAAGGCTTGGTGGGCTCTTAAAGAAATGAATTTTGACTTTGATGCCGCCGGAGAAGTGCGCTTTCTCCAAATGAATGAGCTTGAGGAGTTGAGATTGGAGGCTTATGAGAGCTCCAAAATCTACAAAGACCAAACGAAGAAATGGCATGATGCCAAGATCATGAAGAAAGAGGTAAGTGTTGGAGACCTTGTTCTCCTTTTTAACTCCAAAATCAAGGTGTTTCCGGGCAAGCTCAAATCACGATGGTCCGGACCCTTTAAGGTGATGAAAGTATTTCCATATGGTGCTTTCGAACTTTGGAGTGAAGAAGGGGGAACTTTTAGGGTCAATGGTCAAAGAGTCAAGCGATACTATGATGGTGATAACAAGGGTCCTATTGAAGTGCTCTACCTCGGGGAACCCCTCCCCGAGGAGAGGGAAAGTTGAAATTCTTGATAGCAATTTGGTTTGGTGGAGTTCCTCAAGAACCACCGCTTGTATATATCATGCATTTAGGTAGAATTTGAGGAATTTTGGATAGAAGCTACTTGTCGATTTGATTGTTGTCGGTCACGATTGTTGAAGATTTGGGGTTTTTGTTTGATGAACAAGCGTTTGACCATTTATTGGCCTTTATCCGACGTCCCGAGTCGGGTTTGAAAGTCGAAAACACGAGAAACGAGGCCAATAAATGATGGGAATTGGAATAAGGGGTTTATTGGAGAAAACATGATGAAAGGGAGTCCCAGCCGGGTGACCGGCGGCCGGTCTTCTGACCGGCTGGGAAGTCCCTGTAAATTTCAAAGATTTTTGGCGAAAACACAAGGAAGAGTAGTCCCAGCCGGCTGGCCGGCAGCCGGTCCACCGGCTGGGAATGCGTATAATAGAAGAAATGAACCAAATTGGATTGAGGGAAAGTCCCAGCCGGCAGGCCGGCAGCCGGCCCACCGGCTGGGGATACGCTTATGGGGTTTTTTGGCATGTTGGCTTATGAGGCAAAGTCCCAGCCGGCAGGCCGGCAGCCGGTCCACCGGCTGGGAATGCACATATGAAGAAAATGGGGAATGGGTGTCCTCCCGGTAGGGTGATGGCGGCCGGCCTCTCTGACCTACCGGGAGTTTTCTGATCTTTTTTTGGAATTTCAAAAATCACCCGAACTCCCAGCCGGGTGACCGGCGGCCGGTCTCCTGACCGGCTGGGAGCACTCTGATCGCGTTTTGAACTCAATTTCACCCAAAATCCCTCATAATTTTCGACCCATTCTTCTCTCATCTCTCACTCTTAACCCAACCTCCCCTACCCTCACCTCACCTCAACCCACCAACCACCACCTTTCCACCACCCTTCCACCACCAACAACCACCTCAACCTCCTTCCTAACCTTTCACCCACCATAAAAATCACAAACATGGCCCCAAAGAAAAGAGTGAGGAGAGGAGACTTGGCTCTTCAACAAAGGAGGCGGTAGCGCAATGGCGGCGACCGACATGAGCTCCGATCCCGACTTCCCGGACATCCAATTCGCTTCAATCACAATGAAAGGTAAGTTTGTCTTATTCAAGAAACGCCCTATTGTCCCTACCCGATTTATTGATCGACAATCCATGCGGGAACTAGGATTAGATCAAGTTACTCTTGAATTATTTGATGGGGTGGGAATGAAAATGATGTATGGAATTCATGAGCGGACCTATGTCCGTCTTACTTGGGAGTTTTTGAGTTCCCTCCGCCTTGACAAGCATCGCCAAACCCAAAAGGTCGCCTTTTTGCATTTCCGGTTGATGAACAAGGACTACTCCTTGACCCTTGCGACCTTTGCTTCCCATTTTGGGCTTGACACTAGCCCGCCTCACAAGGCACCCGAGACATTTGACCATGGGGCCTTATGGAAGGCTATTACGGGTTTAGATGACGTTAAGGGGGTCAAGAGAGCCGCCAACACTGTCCACAATGCGGCTATCCGGGTTTGGCATAGGTTCATGGGGTGGACTGTTTTCGGCCGTGAGGAAAATCACAATTTCCGAACGGAAGAGTTGGAAATTCTCGGCTCTTTTGTTCGATCCAACCCCACTAATTTCAAGATTGACATTGCCCACCACTTGGCCCTTACATTACAAAGGCTTAGCAATTCTCCGGCCTCTAATACGGCCGTTGTCGTGGGTGGACTCATCACCCATTTGATGAAGAGGCTCAATCGGAGGGTCAACTTGGGTGGCTTGCGTTCTATGATTGGTGATACGATGTTTTTCAAAAGCTATATCCACCACAACCTCGGTTGGTTGAAGACCAACCCGAATGATGGCCTAGACTATTGGCAAATTCGGGTTGATGGAGTTGATCGAAATTCTATCCCTCTTCCCAACCCCGACAAAATGAAAGTAGTGCCTAACCAAGAATATTACTTGCTTGAGATTGAAGATCTTGAAGATCCCTCCATCCCCCAACAAATTAACCCTAATCTTCGTTATTCTCGTGACCGACCCATCATTCCCGCAAGGTCTACCTTGCGGTATGTCACACCATCTACCCCTTTTGTCCCCCGGCCTTTCCATCAAGGAGAGGGGTCCTCCAGTCAACAACAACAATCGCCCCCTCTCCACGCCGATCTCATTTCCTTCATGGAGGAGATGAAAATTAACATGGCAAACGCCGCCGGTGAGCGGCTTGGGCTTCAACAACGACTTGACCGGATTTACTTTGACCATTCTGTTGGTCAATTTCCGGTCTATGATGACTATATGAGGAACCAATACAAGCACCCCTCCAAACTACACCCCTCCTACTATTTATTCCCGGATGGCGGACATCCGGAAGATGGGACCTTCCGCTACGGAGATATTAACTTGCGGCCCGACTACTTTAGCGCTCCGGTTTTTCCCACCCCGCCTACCACCCAAGGGGAGGGACATGACGCGAGGTGGTTCGGGGGTGCCCCTTCAATCTTCCAAGAGGGCGGGTCTAGTGGTGCCGGAGGGCACCCGGAGATGTTTGTTGGTATGAGCTCGGCCATGGAGAATATTAGCTCGGATGTCCACTTGAACACGGACGATTTCATCCGTGAGTCCGAGTTCGGGGCAATGCAAGGTGATGGTAATGATGATGATGATGGAGATGATGATGGAGACGGTGATGGTGATTATGATTTTGAGTAGAGCCTAGTAATGAGGGCTCCACTTCTTCTTCCCTTTTCAATCCAAAGCCGCCGGTATGCTCCCCTTAATCAATCCAAATGACAAGTATGATTTCTCCCTTTTATCCAAATTTCTCATTCATGTTTAAATTTTTCGCATGCATTTAGTTGATAATTCATTTAGTTGCATCATATAGGATTGCATTAGATTTAAATTTTGTAATATATTGTCACATTTAGTAATTGCATTCACTTAGCATAATTTGCATTGTCATTTCAATTTTGCATATAGAATAGAGCATGCATTGCATTTTCAAAATAAAAACCAACTAAAAATTGAAAAATGACCAAAAAACCAAAAACATGTTAATTTATTTCACTAATATGCCCTCCCATGTTTATAAATAAGTGTGGGGAGGGCCTAAAAAAAAAAAAAAAAAAAATATGTCTTTTAATTTGTACTCCCTCCACACATTTATTTCCATTTGGAAGTAATGTAAATAAATAAGTGTGGGGAGGGAGTTTTCATAAAAAAAAAAAAAAAAAAACCCAAAAATACGTCTTTTAAATTTTTCAAACCCAAAAATCACAAAAATATGTTATTTTGCCTTTGAAAAATCAAAAAAAAAATCAAAAATATGTTCCTTCATTTTTCTTATTCTCTCCCTATGCTTTTGTCCATTGAGGACAATGTACATTTCAAGTGTGGGGAGGGAAATATCCACCCTTGTGAATATTTGTTTATAATTGTAAATGTTTATAAATTAGAGAAAATGCCTAAAAATTGAAAAAATTGAAAAATTTCTGAAAAATTCAAAAAAATTTGCATTGTATATATATGTTTTGTCTAACCTTTGGCATGGCACATTGACCACTTGAGGCAAAAAGGAGCTAGAAGACCGCTTGGTATAATCCCTCCTATCTCTTGCTCCTTTTACTATTCTTTCTTTTTGGTATCTTGGATATTTTGAAGGAGAATGGGAATTTTGTTGCTTTGGGTGTCTCCTTTGGAGACCGTTTGGAATTTTGGTGTTGATGTGCTTCTAGGTTTAGCCAATTTGTTGCATGTTTCATTTCGTGTTTGTTTGAATTTCCGCATGCATTTGTTCACATGTAAATACTTGTTGCATTTCTTTCTTTTGCATTGAGTTTGTAAATAAGTTTTTAAGGAAGAACATAGTCAAAGGAAGGGAACCAAGTACCCCCATGATGAACTAATGTGCCCAATTGTGCCTTTCCCCTCCTCGTGACTCGCACCCGTGGCCTCTTAGTTAGCCGAGGAAGGGGGAGCTTGACCAATGAGTCTAGACCGAACTTGTGAGACCTTGGGCCGTAGGCTAGACCTTTGGCTCGACTTAACTACTCAAAGGTAAGGGTAGAGCCTCCTAGGGCGGGTACATTCATACCCCGCCCTCATCTAGGTTCGAGAGTAGGCCTCCTCGCGAGGCGTGTCACGTCTTTACGCACAAGTGTGTCGCATCGTCCTTAGATCATGAAATTGCATTACATTTTTGTGCATATGGTTTGAAGCAAAAATCAGTTTATATGAACCTCACAATAGCCAAATAGCCTTGTTTTATTCCCTACATTATCTCCCTTTTTGATTCACCCACTTTTGAGCCTTAGCCTTTTCATTGACAAACCCACTAAATTAACTACATCCCATAAACACCTTTCCTTGATCAAGAATTGGTCGGTTTTGTATTAGTGTTTTAGGAGGTGATTGGGTCATAATGGCGGATAGCCTATTTATCCACTTGGGTCGGAATTTGGTATGCATTTGGCATTGTATATAAATAAGAGGTTTTGAAAAAGAAATGAAAAACAAAATAGAAAAGTGAAAAAAGACATGAAAAATCAAAAAAAATGAGTTGTGTTGTATATATTTGTTTGTTGTCAAGAAAAAGAAAAAGGCGAGCAACACCCCTACTCATCATTTAAAGGGGTAGAAAAAGCCGTTGCTAAATAAAAAGGGGGCAAATTGATGTTTTTCCAAAAATGAGTCGGGTCTACACATTTTTTGCATGGCTTTGGAAACCGAGTCGTTGTTACGGTGTAGACGTTACCATTTGTTGAAATAAAAGGAGTTTTATCAAATTTTTCCTACTTGAGTTGGGTTTATGCAATTTTTGCATAGTTTTGGTCATCATTGCTATGTTAGGGCATAGACGTGTCTCATGTGTTGCAATAAGAGATGGGATGTGATGTGTCGACGATTCTTGATTTGAGCCCCACATGTCCAAACGGTGCTTGCACCAATCCCGTTTCGACCCTCTCCTTAGCCCCGTTGTAACCCTTGCTTCATGTTTTGTGCATTTTTCCCATTGTTTGCATTTCATTGGACATAGGACGGTGTTACACATTAGATTGCGGGCACGTTTTCGCTAGTCGAGTTAGTTGAGTGATTTTGGTTACTTTTTGTCACAAAAATCACCTTGTTCTTTCATTGAGTGACGAGTGAAAACCGTGAGGATGTCGTTGCCTTGGTCTCCTTAGTCATGGGTCCTTTGGTTGAATCTTGTGTCGGTTTTGTAATTCTCGGCGGACTTGCCCTTTCTTCCCTTTCCCCGCTCTTGAATTAGTTTCTCGAGCATTGGTCACACAAGGGTTGCTTTTGTCACATTTAGGGGGTTGGCACCTCAATTGGCACTCCTGAGACGGTACTCCCGACCGAGACCATGTTTTGTTATTTGAAAAATCCGACCACTTAGATGAGTAAAGTGGATCATTTTGTTAGATGCATTCTATTTGTTGATTATGTGCTTTCATGATGAATGTGTCAAAAGTTTTGTAGCAAGACCCAACTTGCCTTGCAATAGGGCACTCTCCCCTCATGGGTGTCAAATTGTGAGTTGAAGGGGCGTTGAGTGCGCTAATACTCGATCGGCTTAAGTAGTAGTTTAGTTGAGTGATGCTTATATTGTGCATCCACTCTCCATTTCTATCATAATAATGCTTTGTGCAATTGGTTGAGGACTTACTCGGGGACGAGTAAGGTTCAAGTGTGGGGAGGTTTGATATAGGACCATTTTGCACTCTTTTTCCCTCTATTTTCATGCATATTCGACCCCATTTAAGGCGGTTTTGTACCCCCTTTACTCTCGTTTCTAGTCCCGATTCCCTTTACTATGACACTTTGGCCCCCTTGCAGAAATTGAGGCGGGAACGGGCGAAACGAAGCTAGAAAGACGGGATTTCTAAGCTTTGCATGAAAGATGAAGGGAATTATGCTGAGGAGTACCCTCAGCCGGTAGGCCGGCAGCCGGCTAGCCGGCTGGGAGTACATCTACAAGGAAATGAAGGAAGAATTGTGAAGAAGCATCCCCAGCCGGTGGCCCGGCGGCCGGCTGGCCGGCTGGGAGGACATATGAGCTTAGGAAATGCAAAGAAGTGAAGAAGGTTACAGGAATCTCCCAGCCGGTCAAAAGACCGGCGGCCGGCTAGCCGGCTGGGAGTTCCTCCAAATGCCAAAAGTCAAGATTGAAGTCAAGGATGCCCCAGCCGGTCAGTGACCGGCGGCCGGTTGACCGGCCGTGCACACCTAATGACCTCCAAAACTCGTTCAAAGTTCCAGAGATCTCCCAGCCGGCCAAAGCACCGGCGGCCGGTTGACCGGCCGGGAATGCATATACGTGTTTCAAAGCCCATTTCCAATTTCTGTCCTAATCCTTGTGTAACCTATAAATACCCTCTCTTAAACCCTTTTGTGGAGATAATAACCCTAGATCTGAAAAACATTCCATTTTATTGTAATACCTCCTTAATCAAGCACTAATCTTTCAATAATTATTATTAATATTTAGCAAGAATTAGTTAGTTCTAGTAATAGTCAATTGTTTACACTTGTTTGTTGAAGTTTGTATTGGGGATTTTGAAGGGTTTTCCTTCTTATTAATCAATCAAGCTTTCATCTTTCCTTTTGTTGGTATAATTTCTTTCCTTTCTTTTACTTGTTTATCATTTGTTTACATTTTCCTTGTCCTTTGATATTGCTATAACATTCATCATGTCTCCTCCTTGTGTTGTTTGCTTTTCTTCTCTATTTAGCATAATTTCCCTTAACATGAGTGAGTAGATTCCCTCTAGGGTTTAGGGTGATTCTTTATGGAATTTAGGGGCATGATTCTTTGAATATTTTGGTCTTTGGTGAAATTGTTTAACTTTCCTATTCATTGCACTCAAGGTGTTTGTTGATTTGCTCAAGTGAAAGCTTTTGCCTTTCTTCCTTTATTGCTTAATTCTCCCTTGGAATGAAAGTTTTTTGGGGGTCTTGATGTGTGTCTAGGAGGGGTGTGAGACTTAATGAAAATTAGTAGCCACCTTTAAGATAGCCAAGACATTGGTTCTTCATCTTAGGTTAATCTCTCACCATTGACCCTTTTTTATCTTCATGTTTGCCCCGAAACCATATTGATGACCCCGAAGGCCCTAGCTTTTAATTAACCGTATTCATTATCATCAACTTGTTTGTCTTTTGCTCTAGTGATTATAACCAAAACCCTTTCTTTTAAATTTTGATTAAACTTGACTCCTAATTAAACTTCGTAGCAACCCCCACCATCCTTGAGTTCGACCCCGACTAAATACTACGCTTTTTCGGGTTTTATAAATAGTTTTGGTATAGGAAGTAGACGACAAATTTCCTATTATCAAACACCCATTTACATCTCAACGCTCGTTTTCCTTTAGGCAACTCCACTAGATCATAAGTGTAATTCTCATGCAAGGATTGCATTTCTTCTTGCATAGCTTTCTCCCATTCTTCTTTATGGTCGCTGGTTAGTACCTCTCGATAATTCTGAGGCTCCCCCGCGTCAGCGATAAGTTCATACTCTTCTTCACTATATCTAGTGGATGGACGTCGTTCTCTACTGCCACGACATGGTTCAGGTTGAACCTGAGTATTTATATCATCTGCTTCAAATTGTTCAGCATTCTGATCATGATTTTGTTCTCTTTCTTCTCTCCCTATATCATCGGGTACCACAGGGGATGGTGAAGAATTATCACGAACAATAATATGAGGTTGAGACTTCTCAGACTCCTTGAGGTCTTCTATTGTTTGATCCTCGAAAAATACAACATCTCGGCTTCTCAAGACCTTTCTTTTGACTGGATCCCATAATCTATAGCCAAATTCGTCTTTGGGTGAGCCAAGGTAAATACATTGCCTGGTTTTTGAATCAAGTTTGGCTCGCTCATCCTTTGGAATGTGGACGAATGCGCGACAACCAAATACCTTCAGGTGATCATAAGATATCTTCTTTCCCGACCATACTTCATCTGGAATGCCTCTATTTAAAGAGTTTGATGGCGAGAGATTGATAATATCCATAACAGTCTTCACAGCTTCTCCCCAATATGAGTTTGGGAGTTTTGCGTGAGATAACATACATCGAACTATTTCACAAATAGTCCGGTTCATTCTTTCAGCTATGCCATTTAGCTGAGGTGTCTTCGGAGGAGTCTTTTCTAGTTTGATGCCAAAAGACTTGCAATAATCTTCAAATGGACCACGGTATTCACCACCATTATCAGCACGAGCGCACTTTAACTTCTTACCCGTCTGACGTTCAACCATGGCATGAAATTCCTTAAAGGATTGGAGTACCTGGTCTTTGGTTTTCAACAAATATAACCAAACTTTTCTCGAATGATCATCAATAAATGTGACAAAATAAGATGCACCTCCTTGAGATTTTTCAGTCATAGAGCAAACGTCAGTATGAACCAAATCTAGGATATATTTTCTTCTAGATGGCGAACTGGATCTTTTAAATGAGACTCTATCTTTGCTTTCCCGCTAAGTGTGTGCAAGGATTAAGAGATTTACCTTTCACCTTTGGTAGTAGGTCTTTTTGTGAGAGAATTTGTAATCCTTTCTCACTCATATGCCCTAACCTTTTATGCCATAACTCCAAGGAAGAATTATCATGAGCAATATTTGCCTCCCCCTTGAATAAGTGCCCATGGGTGAAATATAAGGTACCTTCTTTCTTTCCTCGAGCGACAATCATATTACCATTGGTGAGCTTCCACTTTCCATCACCAAAGTAATTGGATACCCAACATCGTCAAGTTTACCAAATTTATCGATTAAGCCGCATATCGGGTACATGTCTCACATCCTTCAACATAAGCTTACAACCGGTACTAGTCACTAGTTGAATATCTCCTAAGCCAACAATTTTGCTTGTGACTTGATTTCCCATTTTCACCGTACCGAAATCACCTTTCTTGTAAGATGAAAATAACCATTCATGTGGGGTGATGTGAAATGATGCACCAATCGACAATCCATAGGCTTTCATCGAAAGCTAAATTGAGATAATTATCTTCTCCGATTATAAATATATCGGTTTCTTCCTCAATCTATGACAATACTGGTGCTTGTTCTTCTTTCTTCTTTGGGTCAATTTGATCTGGCTTGACCGTACCATTTTTCTGGTCTCTCTTCAGATTTCGACATTCGGATTTTCTATGACCCGGTTTACCACAATAATAACAAGTAACGCTTGCTCTAGAACGAGATTTGGATCTTCCTCTTGACTTGTCACGCCCCTTGTTTCTAGAGTTATCACGATTTTCACTTCTGCCTCTGTTTTCAACAACATTAACATTTGAATCTGTTGAAATACCACGTTCCTTTCTCCTGGCTTCTTCATTTAGAAGACTCACGAATTTACATCCATGGTGAGATTTCCTTGAGGATGAGTTCTTGAGTGTAACAACTAAAGTGTCCCAACTCTCAGGAAGAGAGCTTAAAAGCAATAGTGCTTGTAGCTCATCATCAATCTTCATATCCACCTTGGTTAACTGGTTTACAAGACCCTTGAAATTTTTCAAGTGTTCAATCATGCATTGACCATCTTTATAATCTAACTTCACCAATCGTCTTACGAGAAGAGCTTTATTTCTAGGAGTTTTCTTTTGAATCATAGATTCAAGTTTTGACCATAATTCATGGGCATTAGTGAAAGTAGCCACATGCTCAAATAAACTTCGGTCGATATATTTACGTATCATAGCGACCGCTTTCCGATTAAGGAGATCCCAATCTTTGTCTGATTTTTCTTCCGGCTTGTCTTCACTAATGATAGGCTCATACAAATCTTTACAATATAAATGATCCTCCATCATTGGTTTCCAATAGGAATAATTATCAGCCGTGAGTTTAAACATATCAGCATCATAATGAGCGATGGTAGTCTCCATAATAATACACAAGAAAATATAATGAGCCCACTAACGTGGCTCTGATACCACTGTTGGGAAAAATTCGTATTTCCCTCTTTGTGCAATTACGGGAAAAATAAATAAATAGTAAATAAGATAATTAGACAAAGACACAATAGAATTTTTGGTTACGCAGAAAAACCCAAATAGGTAAACAACCGCGGGACGAGTAGTCCAATTCTTCCACTATAATATTTGTAGTAGGATTACAAGTCGTCACCTTAATAAGGTGGATATCTCTCACTATTAATAGTGGCTTTCTTCTCTCACAAAAACTCTCACAATAATAATACTAATTATTGTGGATTAATAATATATGTTTTGTTGTTGTGATTGATGAAATATGCTCTTCAATCTCACGTATTTATATGTGATGATGAAGGTTTAACTTACTCCAATATTAAACGCTAAAATGAATGTTTTTCCCCACATTCATTTAGCAAATGAGTTTTATCAATTTCTTTAGTAAATGCATCTACGTTATTCATTTACTAGATGAGTTTCAATGACTTAAATCATGTGAAACATCTCGTTCACTTATTGTGTTCATCCCTCTCAATTAAAGAGAGAATAACCCAACAAATATGAAGGTGGTGTTTGGTTGATCAAATAATTTGTATTTTCTATACAAATTTTCAATTCATAAAAATTAAATTGACTAGTACAATTTACATATGAATTTGGCTAATAAGATAAGCCTGAAGGCCATTATTCGTGATTATGAGGATGCCTCCGATCAGCTTGTCAACTTTGATAACACGACTATTTCATCTAGCAAGGGAACTAGCTTAAGTTAGAAGAAGCGAGTTGTTGCGGTATTAGGTGCAAAGGGTTGTTGAGGTGCAGGATACGTATTTGGGTCTTCCCACGATGGTAAGGAATTTGAAGCAGGTTATTTCGAAGATTATTCATCACTGGTTAAATAAGAAATTGCAGAGTTGGCGTGGAATATTACTTAGTAAAGGTGGTCGGAAATCTTGATAAATGTAGTTGCCCAATCTATCCTCACATATGTGATGAGTGTCTTCAAATTGCAAGCTAGCTTTTGCGATGAATTGTGATCTCTTGTCTCGAGATTTTGATGGGGGGGACAGAAGATGGTACAAGAAAGATGGTGCGGGACATGTCGTGTCTCCCAAAATCGAGAGGGGACTTGGGTTTCACGATTTTAACAAGTTCAACCATGCTCTTTCAGGCATAGAGGCTTTTGACCACCAGGGATTCGCTGACAGGGAAGTCGGGAAGTCCTTCACTGAGGTTGATATGGGGTCTGCTCCGAGCTACACTTCATATGTGGGAGGCTCGAGAGGTTATTAAGTTAGGAGAAATATGTGGGAACTCTCTCCAAGTACTTCACATTCGATCATAGGTAGGTTTTCTCTACACAGGGCCAAGTCCGAGTCCATTAACTCATCTTGGACCAGACTTATTAGTGAGCTGTAAATTTCAAGTTAAATCCAACCCGAGCCTGCATTTGATTACCTTAATAACAAGTGGTTTGCTCAACGCTTAAATAGCACAACTATCTTGCAACTATATCCTTATGATCCGTCACTTTGGAGTGACGGATATCATTTTTCCTCACAATGACCCAAATAGAGGAGAGAGGGAAGCACATGGGGGTGCCCCCACCTTGTCCCCCCTATCCGTTTTGTGAGTGACATTATCCGACCCGTCTTCAGCAAGACTAATTATTGCTTATGTGTGTGACCATACAAAATTACAAGTTCATACATTTCAACCAGACTAGACTCATAATTATTTGAACAGTCGAAATATACACGAACAGGAAGAAATTGCTTGCACGAAATTTCAGCAATTCAACGTTTGGTACCTGCCAGTAGAGAAGCTACGCAAAGTCAGTTTGGGTTCAAATGTTGCTAGAAGATGATATTGGAGGATCATTGGATCAATTTCGACAGCAATAATGCATGCCCTAAAAGAATCAGCTGATGCTAATCATGCTATGTAAACATTCAAAATATATGTTGATTTTGATTTAACCAGATTGGATAGCCCGAAGCCTTGGACGGTTAGCCACAAATATTTATTTGTGTGTTTTGTTCGACTCTGGTGTCAAAGTTTTTTAAAAATAGTAACTTTTATATAATGATGATTCGCAAATTTTTAAGAGGAAGTCGTAAACAATTTCTTTGGAATCCGGCAATGCTTCCAAAGAACAAAGCTTTAACAATTCAATCAAATTTAAGAAGCTCTGATAGAATAGGACATTATTCTCAATTTCATGCTCTATCCGACTATCCGGTAGCACAGTTTAAGAATTCTCTGAACAAAAAAACTTGACAAGGTACGTCTGGGCATACCTAGGATTTGGTGCCACTCAAGCATCTGGTTGCTTTGCGGGCATGGCATTTTGAAATGCGGGTAGTTCAGAATACGCATCATTCAACCTCTTCATTAGTGGGAATTCAGCCTGAGTGGTTATATACAGATAAACAAAGCTAGTTAGCAGCCCACATAAACTTAATTTAATCTTTCAAAAAGCATAGCAGTAGAAACGTAAACACGGCTATTTTTTCACGACAGCCAAAAAATCAATTAGGGATAAAACGAGAGTATTTTTTACGGGAGTCAATGAACAACTATGGCTGACAGTTACTTTTGAGGGAAAATATTACCAGGACGAGGTTGAACCTTTTGGCTGATCCTATCTGAGGAGCCAAAAACAGGTCTGCCTGCAGGTAGTCAAATACTTCGTATCATATTACCTTAAACATCAAGTCTTGGTATTTACATAGATACAAATAAAAGTGTCAGAAAAACTTAAGAAGCTCAGATAGTTTATTAAGTCATTTTGCTTTGTTTATAAACCAAACTCGTAGAATAGCAAGTCTTGTTGACTTTGCAATAAAAAGAAAAAATTCTTAGTTCTCGTATGGACAAGCCAAGAATAACTCGTTCAGTCTATCACCACAGAGAAAGGAACGGTATAGCTATAATAAGATAAGAGGGATTGCGAGAATATATTACTAATCTGCAAATGATAAACTAATAATCAGGTATGAAAGAACAAAGAGAAACAAACCAAGGCAACTTCATCCCCAGTAGCATATTTGCCAGCGTGCTCTTCTAGCAACTTCTCTAAAGCTGATTTGACAAAAGAAACCAATAAACAGGTCAACTCACCACACTAGAGGATCACTGGTTGAATTAAACGTCTGACGTCTTGAACAGAACTTAATACGGACTTAAGCTTTCTAGAAGGCCTGAATTTGACCCTTCATAGGAATGAATACCACGGCACGGTAATTATTTAGGGATATCAGCAATGAACTTTGCATTAAGATGCTCATCCAATTCACCTAATAGAGTAATAGGTAATAATATGTTTGGTATGAACTCTGTCTAAAGTTCCACAAAGTCCGAGTTCAAACCAATGCCAAGAAGTGTACACTTACCGACAAAGCCTTTCCTGATATGGTGCTGGGCCCAAGAAAGCCTCTCATCAGCCCCAAGTTTTTCTTCAATATAATTCTGAATCAAAAAAATATTGCAAGTAGTAGCATCTCAGGCATTGATATATTAATGAAAGGTACTTGGAGAAGAGCAGAGCAGATCACAACTAACCACCACTGCGAGATTCTGGAAAGGCTGTATGTTTGAGGCAACAATATTCGCAGCCTTGAACAGAAACCAAATACGGATTAGATAGACGATATTAAATAATTATTATGCAGTACATGCACAGAGGCTGCTATTTATTTGAATAATAACACACCATACCACAGTATTGTACATTCCATTTATCTACTTGTGTGTAAGCACAGATATAAAAAAGGAACTGAAGACATGAAAATAATTACAAATTTGAATCTATTTATTAAGATAATGTTATAAAAATAGGGTTCATGTAGGAAAGGTTTCTCCTAATCTAGGTAAGGACTAACACGCTACTTCACATGTAAGTCTCTATTGTAAACACACAACATGACATGTGTTTCGTTTTTCCAAAACGCAACAGAATTACAGAACCATCATACAGCCAGCCGGTTTTCACATGTAAGAAACGTTATCTAGCCTGGCATATTTGATTTTTGCTCTCGTTAAACTGTATTCCTTTTTTCTGTTGCTCCCAGACGAGAAAAATTAGACCAAGACTAATTTTCGTATATAATTTATTTCAGACCTTTTATTAATTTTCGTATCCGTGGCTTTTATTTACCAAGTTTTCCTCTTTTTTTTTTACCCTCTTTCTTCCTCTTAAATTTTTCTTCTTCCTCGTTCTTGGTAGAGTGAAGGGGGTCAATATACTCGAAGATAAACATGAAGTCGTAGATGTCATGGATCATGATCCAGTAAATTGACAAGGGTAGAACACAACATATACACCAAGTATACCTGGTAATTGAGAGCTCTTTTCTGCAGATCCTGAGGTAACAATGGGTTTTCGGGATACTTCTCTTCCAGATACTGTAAAACAAAAACAAAAAAGTCTCTTTTGACCACACTATCTTGAACTGTAAAGAACCTAAAACGAGAGTTCCACAAATTGTTTTAACAACGAAACCAAGAAGATCCAATAAAGTAGGAAACTGACCATTATGATTGCAAAGGAATCAGCAATAACAATATCCTCATCCACCAACACCGGCACATAGCTAAGAGGATTTAGTTTCTGAAACTCTGTTAAATACCAAAAAAATCTCAGTAAACCAACAGCACTCGGAAATAAGCTCAGGAATTAAACCAATGCCCACCTTATACAATGTCATCATTGGAAAGAACAAAAAATCTCCTTAGATGGCATCAACATAGTCTGAATTTCCAATTAATTACTCTCAATGCAAGCGAATCCTTAAGGGGATATTAATTACTCGCCTGTCCCAATGAGATTGCATAACGCCATAAAGCCATATTTTAATAGTCCCTCACCGCCCCTTTATCCTCTCTTCACCACCATTTTAGCTTTCCTTCACTACTAACCCTTATCGCCTTTCATCCTTTTGTTTTGACCTCTATTATCCCGTAACAATTATACCTAATCCAAACGAACCCAAATCAAAACCCCTTCAAAATCTAAGATTTCAGAGTGATTCAGGAGGGTTTCAAAGAAAAACATGATCATGGGGGTATAGAATTCCACACTGGTTTCTACAAGTGTTCACCAAGCTGAATCATTTAATCTGAATATCTGAAGTATAAACAACAGATAATTCTTTAAGCTTTTTTTACTTTCATTTGCTTCTTTCTTCTTAAGCTTTCACGGTTTCACCCATCGACGATTTTAAATGATGATTCATGTCAGCCTACCACAAATCATATCAGGATTAAGGGTGTGTTTGGATAGCAAAAGTGGAGGGAAAAGAAGGGGAGGGGGAAGGAGGGAAGGGAAAGGGAGAGAAAGGAAGGGGAGGGAAAATGGAGTGTGGGTGTTTGGATACAATTTCCCTCCAAATCTTGCCTATTGTGGAGAGATTTTGATTAGCCTTGGAAGAGGGAAATTGAATCCCTCCAAATCTCCTCCCCCTTCATTTCCCTCCACCCTCATTTGCTATCCAAACAAAGGATTTTAAATCCCTTACTCTCCCTCCCTTTGTTTTCTTTCCAAATCCCTCAATCCAAACACACCCTAAGGCTCTATTGTTGCTGAATTATATAAAGCATAAACAATAGATCAAGCAAAAACTAAATATGAAGCCATAAGAAAGCACAATCAAATAGCACACAAAAGGCGGAAAATCGAAGAGAAACACAAAAATCAAACCCTCACCAGCAGTCAAATGTTCCCCATTGCGCAAATTTACAGCTTTATACTCAAAATCCAACCCTGTAAATTTTCCAAAATATTACTAATAAGAAGTGAACTTTTGTACATAAATTGAAAACCCATAAAAATAAAAAATAAATAATTAAAAAGGAGAGACCTTTGAGATTAAGAGCAATACGAACACGCCAAGAACAAGAGCTTCCCGCAGTAGAGTAGAGTTGCAGCTTCGACATCACTGGGCTTGCCTGTATTATTTAAATATATTATATTATTACTCACTCCGTCTCAATCATTTGTTTACGCTTTTTATTCAGTGATTCAAAAGTAAACAAATAATCGAGACGGAGATAAATGAAATGGGTCATGTATAATTTGTAGCATATGATCAGGATTGTATAAATCAGAAGAATTAGGAGAAATGGAGAATCAGCAAGTAGATTAATTAACAGTAATGAATTTAGTAAGAAAGAGAGACATGCATACATACCATGATTGACGGAAAGTGTGGATATTGATTAGCGAGTGAATGAAATGACAGTAGCAGTTCCAGTTTGGAGTTTGGAAAATGGTGAAACAAGGTAATGGACGACTCATCAAAGACTTCATCTACAACTTTGCAACTACTAATAAGTACGAGACATGCCATTGACTAGCAAGTCTCCGGGCATTTTTTGGTCCGAAATTAAGATGGAAAAAATGTGATTTGTTTATAAAAAAAAGTTAGGGATTAAAATAATTTCTTTATAAAATTTTAATAGTAATATTTGTCTTTAAATATAGTCACTTTGTTGACATTTTATTGATCTAATTTCAAACAGACGGATTTGTAAAAAATTACTAAAATTAGAGTGACTTGTAGAAAAAACGAAACTAAAATATGATTATAAATTATGCTCTCGGTATCCTTACCTTGTAGTCCTATTCAACCTTAAGACACTCTTAAATTCGGGATATGCAGTACAATCGTAAACCTCTTTGTGAGAGCATACGTGACGAGAGAATTATACACTGTTGTCGACAATAGACATCCCAAATTACACCCAAAAATTGTGGGGTTTACGAAGTACAATACTCACTACTTAGAAACTTCTTATTCGAGAATTGAGCTAATAGAAGTGCTGGAAATATTTTATGGGAAAAAGCTAAAACATGGTTAATTAACACAAATCTGATACAAAATTAGTGAGCGAGGGTCAAAGACCTTGTAATCCATTTAAATATAGTTGGCTTGACATGGCGTGACACATTTAGTTGTAGACTAATCCGAGCATATTAGAGTATTAAATCGATCTTGAGATTTCAATTAAAAGCTTAAACTCTTGGTTGAAATGGTTTCTTAACATGATAAGAGAGTAAGTGTAACCAATAAGTCACGGATTTAAATCTCATCACCTTTTTCCTTTCTAAAGTGGAATATTAGCATCGGGTTTGAGGAGGCTTGCAATGCATCCACACTTCAAGCCGAAAGAGCATTCGTATGAGGGGCGTGTTAAAATATAAAACCGATCATGAGACTCCAACCACCAACATAAACCTTTGGTTGAGATGGTTTCCTGGCTAAGTTTTTGGTTGAGATGGTTTATTGACTATGGAGATGCCTGCGATTGCATCCACACTTAAAACCCAACGAGCATTCGTATGGGGAGGCGTGTTAGATAATATGAATATTTATAATAGTTGGGCCTCAACCATCACCTTAAGGTTTTGGTTGAGTTGGTTCATCTATCATGGTATCAGAGCCAGTGTGACCGAAGGTGGAAACCCAGCACACGGTACGGAGGAGCCGGTGCACAACCTACCACTCTTCAAGCCCAACGGGCATCTGAGTGGGTTCAAATCCCGGCAACCTCAAAACCCCTCAAAAACTCGAAGTGGAAACCCAGCACACGGTACGGGGGAGCCGGTGCACAACTAACCACTCTTCAAGCCCAACGAGCATCTGAGTGAGGGAGCGTAATAGGAGAGCATCTGAGTGAGGGAGCGTAATAGGAATATTTATAATAGTTGGCCTCAACCATCACCTTAAGGTTTTGGTTGAGATGGTTCATCTATCATTAGAGTATTAAATCGATCTTAGAAGTCCAACCATCAACTTAAATATACTATTCGGCACAATTATCTTCATGTGTTTAACAATACAAATTACAATTAAAATTAAAATTACAAGTTCATACCATACAAAGTAACAAGTTCATTAATTGGGTATCATTCCACTAAACTAGACAACTTTTACAGTGTTTTTTTTTTATTCAAATGCTTGAAGATTTGCAACCATGACTTTTTTTTAGAACTCATTTATCCAGTTCCTACGGGATAGTCGAGCACTCAAGCACCTGGGTGTTTTTCGGGCATGGCATTTTGAAACGCCGGTAGTTCAGAATACGCGTCATTCAACCGTCTCAATAGTGAGAAGTCCGCCTGAGAGGCAAACACAGATAAATAAACAGTACTAGTTAGCATCCGAAATGCTAAGCGTTTACATATGCTATTCTTTCACAGGACAGTCAAAACATAAATTAGAGGTAAATAAATAATAATTACCAGGTCTATATTGAACTTCTTGGAATATCCTATCTGAGGTGCCAGAAACAAGTCGGCCTGCGTGTTGTCAAATAACTCGCATCATATTGCCTTAAACATCAAGTATTTCATTGAACAACTACTTCTAGGAAGAAAACAATACGTATTCCCTTCCTAGAACTAGTTGTTCAATGTAACCAAATTATTAGTCTATGAATTACTGTAATTCATAGACTAATAAATTGATTGGTCTGAAAGAACAAGGAGAAACAAACCAAGGCGATTTCATCCCCCGTAGCATATTTGCCAGCACACGCCTCTAACAGCTTCTCTAAAGCTGAAAGAAAACAATTAACCATAACGTCTACTGATATATATATATATATAGTCGGAGTTGCAAAGCAGTGTCACGAAGTGTATGCTTACCGACAAAGCCTTTCCTGATATGGTGTTGGGCCCAAGAAAACTTCTCATCGGATCCAAGTTTTTCTTCAATATAGTTCTGCGCGTCAAATAAAACGCAAGCATTAACATCTCATGCATTGATATATTTACTGTAAAGTACAGGGAGAACAGCAGATTACAACTAACCAGCACTGCGAGATTCTGAAAAGGCTGGATGTTTGAGGCGACAAGATTCGCAACCTTTAACAGAAACCAAAAACCACAAATTCATGCATTAATCCTCCAGTAAATTGACAAGGGTATAACATACGGAGTAGTATATAAGTATATATATACCTGGTAATTAAGAGCTTTTTTCTGAAGGTCCTGAGGCAACAATGGAATTTCAGGAAACTTGTCTTCCAGATACTGTACAACGGAAAAAAAAAAAAAAAAAAAACGTTGATCAATACATCGAGTTGCGAAGAGCCCAAGACACGAGTTCCAAAGACTCTTTTTAAGACCGAAATGATTAATGAAGCAGGAACTGACCATTATAATTGCAAAGGAATCAGCGACAACAATATCCTCGTCCACCAACACGGGCACATAGTTAAGAGGATTTAGTTTCTGAAACTCTGTTTAGTAAAAGAAGTTCAGTAAACCAATGCCGAAAATATGCTCAACAATTTAATTAACCATTGACAACGGAAATTGCAAGAATCAGTTACATTGTAGAGTGGAAATCAGTGCATTGTATTTCCTTATTCTTATGATTTTACTTGTCATGGACGATTTTACAAGATGATTTATGTTCGTCTATACAAATTAAATGTAACGCTCACAAAATGCAAATTCTCACCAGTAGTCAATTGTTCTCCTTTGAGCAAATTTATGGTTTTATACTCAAAATCCAGCCCTGCCAAATTTTCACGAAAAACGATAAATTTCAGTACCACCCACCATATTTTAGCAATGAAAAATTCTACCGCCTCACACACAAACACAATCCACCCAAGTAAAATATTATAATGGATTGTGGGAGATATTATAATGGATTGTGGGAGAACGGTAGAATTACTCTTAGCAATCAAAAATTCTACCGTCCTCCCGGAGGACGGTACTCACACAAACACAATCCACCCAAGTGTAATATTATAATGGATTGTGTGTGAGGAGTACCGTCCTCCGGGAGAACGGTAGAATTACTCGCTAGCAATTTATTCAAATGTATATTTAAAGTTGTGTTTTGCAAAATTTCTAAGCAAAAATAAAATCAAGACAGGGTAATTATTATTATTTTTTAAAAAAAAATACATTTTAGAAAATCAATTTTAGATTTTGATACATTCCTAAAAGGAAAATCTATCATTTTTCTTTTAAGGAAATCAATTTATTTTAGATTTTGATACATTCCTAAAAAGACCTTTGAGATGAAGAGCAATACGAACACGCCATGAACAAGAGCTTCGAGGAGTAGAGTAGAGCTGGAGCTTCGACTTCACTGAGCTCGCCTGAATCGTATAAATATTAAATTAATTAATATGAAATATAAATCAAATCTAAAGATAAATACTCGATAATGTAATATTTGTAGCATATGGTCAAGGTTATACAAATGAGAAGAAATCACGTAGATTAACAATTAAAATACGGAGTACATTTATTAAAAAGAGAAAGATAAACAAATGAACGAGAATAGAAATAACGAGGCGACAAGCATACCATGATATACACTTAGTAAATTAGTGAAAGGATGAAGATAATTGGATCGATGTTAATGAAATCAGTTGGACGATTCAAATACTTCATTTAGCTTATAGTTTTATAAGATAAATAAAATAAATTATATTACGGAGTAATATAATAATATGACACCCGTTTATCATGGGAGTGCATGTTATCCTCCGACTTACTTATTAAAGAATGTAACCATAAAATATTCAGACCATATTCGGAAACACTCTACGCGTCTAGGTCAAACAAAATATTCGCATTTATTTTCTTCGTTCACTTAGATTCCATATGTTTCATTAAAATACGCCTTATGGTAGATTGCAGACGACTTACGGTAGTTTGGTCGGGATAGAAGAGTTCGATCACCCTTTTTTTTACGAGCAAAATAATATTTATATACATATTACTTATCTCAAAAAATAGGAAAAAAAAAAAAGTTCCATCTATAAAGTATGTTATTATGTCAGGAGGGAGCCCTACAGCTCCCGAGTGCTAACTCCTGACAATTCAATTTATGTACATTTTAATGAATAAATTAGCATTCATGATTCAACCCCCTTTGCTAGGTCAGCCTAGGTGGTTGTGGCTTGTGTATAAGTATTCACCAACAAGATTACACGTTTGTGTTAAGCAATCCGTCTAAAGTTGTAGACGGACAATGTCTTTCTCACAAAATGAGAGTGGATAGTGCAAGTGAGTGTAGCTCCATCACTATCTACGGAGTAGTCTTTTATGGGTCAAGTTATCTCAAGTCGGGTCGTATTCAGGGGAAATGGATCCTCTCCATTTCCTTTCTCTCCATTTCCTCTCACAATCTCCTTAAATAATACGAGTAATTTCTTTTGAGGAAATGGAGAGAAAATGGGCTCGTATTCAAGTTGGGTCAATCAAGTTGTTTTGGATTAGTTCGAGCCCTAAATATAAAGGGTTTTTATCTTATTTTTTCTTATTGGGCCACTTCAGGTGCAATCTGGTTATTTCGGATCGAATCACTTCGGAGTGGCGTCATTTTCACATATAGGTCAGCAATGGGTTATACTGTTTGGGTTTGGGTTTGGGTCGGGTTCCAATTAATGCAGGTCAGGTCAGATTTGAGGCGATCTATGAAGCTCTGCATGGTACCAATCGTTGGTTGGCGCAGTGGTAGCATGGGGCTGTGCTTGGTAGGGAGGTTTGCGGATCGATCCCCCACAACTGCGATTGGGAGGGGTTTAAATACCGTAATCCTTGGACACGCCCCGAAATCCGGATTAGTCGGCCCAATGTGGTTCGGATTACCGGATGGTTTAGACCAAAAAAAAAAAATGAAGCTCTGCATGGTCCAACGGTCTAATGCAATGTGAGAACGAGAACAGAGAAGAAAGCCAAACAAACAAAGAACCAAGCTGGAGTACAACATTGCTTCCTTTGCCAAGATAAAAAAAATACTTCCCTGCGCAATCGGAAAATGAGTTAATATAAACTGTAAAGTGACCGCGACTGGACAAACTAAACCTCAGATGTTCCAAGCATCTTCTCCGACCAGAATCAATCGGCAGGTACATGTTCTACAAATAAGGGCATCTTGAAAAAATCTAGTTTGTTTGGATTGAACGACATCCAGCGAATTGAAAATGGAGCGATTGGCGACATTCTCCGCCCCCTCCCAAAAATAAGATAAAAATAAACCATTCAGGTAGTCAGGTATCATCTGAACTGAAAGTTGCGGTTGCTACTTGTAAATGAGGGCATCTCGACCAGGACCAACTCCGATGTAGTGGATAGGCACTCCGACTAGTTCTTCTATCCTCTCAACATAACGACGAGCAGCCAATGGAAGATCCGCATAGTTTCTTACTAAGGATATGTCTGTCTGCCACCCGGGAAGAACCTCATACTCCACCTGAAGATGATAAAACCGATCATTTTGAAAATTATGTGACAAGCACGTATGCCATATTATTTTCTACTCTGCTTTAAACTACCAAAGACCCGTGGGCTGTGGTCAGAAAAGGGTTGTGGTTACACAAAATTTCCCGGAGATCAACTTTTTGAACCCTCCTTAAACAGATTATAGGACACAGAACAAAAAGGGATGTGTCTATTACCATACCCTAATAGTTACTCCCACACCCCTCCTGTTACGCAAACATATTGGAATCATAAAAGCTGTATTGTGAGAGAGAATAGTCGTAGGAAGTGTCGGAATTGCTATGCCCCTTAGAAAATTCAATAAACTTGTATGTATCATGTGAGCCTCCATCATTCCTCTTAGTATTCCTTAAATCTGATATCCTATAGTATAGAATAGATAGTGGTTCACATGGAATGAGAGACGATAAATGGTTTGATAATTGAAAAAAAGAAAAAGAAACTCACCTTCAACCGTTCAAGCACACGAAGATCACCAGGGAATGACTTGATAGGTGTACCATCAACATCTGTGTAAGCCACCCCCAACTGGATCTCAGAAAGATCCGATAGAACATCTAGCTTTGTGAGATTCAGAGATGAGAACCCATTAATCTGGCAGGAAAACTTTAACGCAACAATGTCAAGCCAGCCACAACGACGAGGACGACCAGTTGTAGTCCCGAACTCCTGACCAGCAAACCTAAGAAGGTCACCACCCTGACCTAAATTCTCTGTAGGGAAGGGACCAGAGCCAACACGTGTCGTGTATGCTTTCACCTAGTATCAAGATGAATGTCAGGAATAATGTGAGATAACCACTTATCCAATCAAGCATTCAAGCTGCATACACACAGATGGGGAAAGGGGGCAATACCGGGGCATGCATGAATATACTTTTATAGTTTCATTATTCTTTGGTTTTGGATTATGATTGCACTAGAAACTGGCTACAATTCTTCTTATTATAAAGTAACAGCCATTCAATACAACTCTCTACGCATTTTTCATTACAAGTCATGTGACCACTCCTTGCCCTCCATTTTATAGAAGCCCTTGAGGCATTGGGCTACTGTTCTTGTACATTTTCATTATATTCGTTCTCTAAATGATCAACCAAGTGACACCAGCAGAAGCAAAACTAGTCCTAAAATTTTGTGGTCTTCAAGCCATATTTAGTACACAGTAAATAACAAAGAAACTGATATACGTCAATATATTATAGGAGGCGTTGTGGACTTCAAAGGACAAAAAAAAAAAGCACCTGAAGTCCCCGACCCATATTTTATCATAGTCAACATATATCAATAATCTATGACTACAACGAGTGGATACATATACATATATCCATCTACAAGTACCTACAATGAGAAACAAAATAAATTGAAAAAATATGATGGTAGTGTGCACTTACAACTCCAACTAGATCACCGATAACTCGGGGAGCAATTCCAAGACCAGTGGAAATTCCTCCAGCTGACGGGCTCGAAGAAGTTACAAACGGATAAGTTCCAAAATCAATGTCTAACATAGTAGCCTGGCCACCTTCAACCAAAACCTTCTTCTTCTGAGAAATTGATTCATTCATGACATGCACAGTATCAGCGATATACGGCTCCAATCTCTCAGCAAACCGTTTGTACTTTTCAACTTCTTCCTTCAACATTTCTGGACTGTATTTGAAATCTTTAAATCTAGAGGCTGCGTCCAACAATAAAATTTCAAGTTTGTGAGGGAAAGTATCCATGTGTCTAAGGTCACCTACTCTTATGCCATTACGAGTCACCTTGCTAGAATAACACGGCCCAATGCCTCTCTTTGTCGTCCCAATAAAAGATTTTGCTAGCTCAGCCTCTCTAAGTCCATCAACTTCTTGATGGAAGTCAAACAACAAGTGAGCACGGTCAGATACCAATATACGACCCTCACAAGAAACCCCGTTAGCCTCAAGTCCATCAATTTCTTTGAAAAGTCCAGGCAAGTGCACAACAACTCCATTTCCAATAACGCAAAGGGTTTCCTCGTTAAGGATACCAGACGGAACTAAATGAAGGGCAAACTTTTTACCCTCGGAGTTGTAGATGGTATGTCCAGCATTAGCTCCACCCTAACATCAAATCAATATAACAACACGAGAATGTTTCAGGACGGCATATCTTTCAATAAACAATTGCACAAGTCCATCCCTTAGGAAAGCCATTTTCTCCATTTTCTTTAAATAAAAGACATGTTGTACAGAGTATGAACAACTGGATCAAAATATTGACATTTTCATAGGGCACTTAATTACCTAAAGCCTCAAATTATATTCTCATTTCCCCAATCATTTGTTTACCTTTTTTATTCTTTGGGAAGGGTATTCTAATCAAAGGTAAATGAATGACTGAGCGGAGTGAGTACTACTCATAGCTATATAACTCCGACAACTAATTCCTTACCGAAACTAAATCTTGGTGGACTATTGGTATACTTCAGTTTAAGCCACAACTAAAGAATAACAAAGTATCAAAAATTCAAAATAATTTTAGTTTGGCTTCTAGTAGCTAAACTTGCTTTCTCCATTTTCCGTCCTCTCCATTTCTCTCTAATCTAATTCATTAACCAAACAACCGAAACACAGGGTACATGCTACAGTAAGTGGATTATACATCCGATGTATTACCACCAATTGCTTAGTTTTATAGCATTACAATAAAGTTTTTGAATTTTGTTTTAAAGTTTTTGAGTTTTACTATAAAGTTTCTGAGTCCATTCAATTAGACTTTAAACTCAAAAAATTACAATATAACTCAAAAACATTACATATAAACTCGGTTAAATTTGAGTTTTGATGGCAAAAAATTAACTCAGAAAAAATACACATAAACTCAAAAACTAATTAAAATCGATAAACAACCACCCTCCAAAATCCAATCCAATCCAATCTAATCTTTCCATATTTATAAAATTTATATACAAAATATAAAATTCAATACTACATTATACTCTCTCCAATTCAATCCAATATACACCGTCACATACTTCAAAATTCCCCTCACATATTTTGAAATATACGAATATTAAATAAACATGATATAAACAAAAAACAATATTCTTTTACAAATACTCAGTCCGTCCCAATCATTTATTTTATCTATGACTAAAATACTCTACATTACAAATTGGTAAACAAATAATTGAGACGGAGGGAGTACAATGTAGTGCGTCAACGGCTTCTGCAAATTGCGAGGTAAGGGGGGAGTCGGATATACCTGACAACGAGCGACGACATCAAAATGGCGCGCTAAAATATCAACGAGTTTGCCTTTCCCTTCATCACCCCACTGACAACCAAGCACACCAGAAACTTGACTCAACCCGGTGATTCGACTCACTGAGTCCTGAGTCGACTCGGCCACCACGGCAGACTTAAGCGAAGAACATTCCACCGTCTTCCGGAATGTTCTAGAGGAAACGCGACAAGGATAGGATATAGGACGAGTGAAACGGTGAGTCAACCCGGTGAATGAGACCGGGTTCGGGTCGACTCGGATAGCGGATGTGGAAGCCATTGTTGTTGAAGAAGAGAGGGAATAATAACAAAGTGAGGGTTTTAGAGATTATTTGGTTTCGTTGTTTAATAAGGGGACAATTTGGTTCCGTTGTTTTGGAATTTCGATAAAGGAGGGGACACCTACTATTCGTCAACAACAACCAAGTTTAATCCAAACACAAATTCATTTGTATATCCCGTCTTAAGCTCAAAATGATTTAAATAAGATATACTCCATCCGTCCTGGTTAATGGCTGTCCTTTGGTTTTGGCACAAAGACCCGGAAAAGAGGAGGGGGCCAATTATAATATGATAAGTGGACCAAATTGAATTTGAATGATCAAATTATTTATCAAATGATATTTTAAAATAGAAAGCATAACAAGTGACTGAGATACTCAAAAATGAAAATGGAATAGGACAACAGATGACCGGAATGGAGGAAGTATGATGCAAAGGCATAATAATAAATTAATAATGCCTTCTGAATAATAATCATAAAATAATTTGTTCCTTCTGATGAAGTGAATATTATTTGGTCGGCTTCAATCTTGATACGGATATACCAGTTTTAAGAGAGACCAACTAAATTTTACTTTCGTTACCTCACATTAATCACACAACTTGCCAGCTGTGGTAGAACCAGAATTTCTTAGGGGCAAAAAAAAATTCAGCAAAGGCAAACAAGTGTAATGAGGTAGACCTGAAAAATTCGAAAATTTTACTAAAAACTTTGGATTTTTCATTTTTCAACGGGACCTCTGTGTACTTGATGTGTGCATTTTACATAGTCTTTATAGGCCATTTATGCACACATTTCTATGCTATTTTAGTAGTAATTTGCTACGAATATGCCCCGAATAGTCTACTTTGGGTTCTCTTGTCATATTTGCGGTATGAGCCGAAAAGGAGTAAATCAAGCCTAAAACATGTCCCTAGGCATGCATTTAGGAGATGAGTTGAATTGGAGCTTGGGAACTATTGATTTGAGATGCGCGCGGAAGTAAAGAAGCTAGGCGAGCAAAACAAAAACTACAAATTACGAGTGCTTAATTCAAAGAGCCATATCTCGAGTTCTACAACTGATATTCAGGTGATTCGAATTGGAGATGAAAGCTTATCCTCTTAGCTTTCCAACGCCACAAAAATCGCTTGATTCGGACAAGTAACGAAGAAATGGCAGCCGTTTGAAGTTCAGTGCGCGAAGCAGGAATTACGCGCTGAGAAGTGCTCGATCGAGAACTATTTCTATTCGATCGAGAGCCCATTTGCTCGATCGAGAGCTACTTCTTCTCGATCGAGTGATTAAAGGGAAAGAAGTCCTCGATCGAGAGGAATTGTTCTCGATCGAGAGGAATGCTAAGGAATATCACTCGATCGAGAGCCTTAAGTGCTCGATCAAGCAACAATCTTTGACGGGCTTGGCCTGTTTTGTTATTTAGGTTTAGCAAGTCATTATTTTGTTATAAATAGGCTTGCACGCCAAACACATGAGATATACATTAGACGGGACTGGAGCTCCTCTCCAGTTTCGACCCTCTTTCCTTTATTTCGCGGATTCAACTTTTGCTATTAATTCAGTTGGTATTTTCTTCCCTTAAATTCTTCTTTTATGCTTCGTTATTTAATTATGCGTAGCTAATCCCCTTTGATATGTTAGGATTAGGGAAGACGTGGTAGCAATATGTTAGGATCGTCTTGATTAGATTAGTTTTGCGATAAGAATTGTATTAAGCATTTTAATTGTGATTAGGTTGAATGAATGCATGCAGGAGACCGATCAATTTAGTTACCCCCGACCTAGATCGAAAGATTGGAAGGGAAGGCTTGCTTAATTACAATAGGTGATACCTAACTAGGGCGAAAGCTAAATTAGGGAGACCCTAGAGCGATTAGAGACCGAAAGGGTATAATCGTAGGTTTAAGGACCAAAAGGTGACGACCACGCTCTTCTTATCAATTAATTAGATCGACTCAGTTGACCCGATAGTTTAGTTGCCACGGCAGACCGACTCCTAGCATATTTCTCTCTTTCCCTGCTCTTCTCTACTTCTCTCCCTTAAATCTCGTAGTTTAGAAAACAAACTTAAAACCCCCATTTTGTGACCAAATAAGCGAACCGTTAAAACAGATATCTTGCCTCCCTGCGGATCGACCCTTATTACTACCCTTTAGTAATTTGGTTTTATAAATATTATTTTTGATACTAAAACGACGGTATCAAATTTTGGCGCCGTTGCCGGGGAGGCAATTGCCCTATTTGTTTTTTTTGTTTCGTTTATTTCCCCTCCGTCTCAGGGAATTTTATTTCCTGAGACAGTTCTTATCTTCCTTTCTAGTGTTGTTTGATAGGTCCTACATGTCCTATGGCGATGCTTCAGGAGGTATTTTGTGAGAGATGCGGTACTGTGGGACACGATGCAGTTCACTGCCTTGCAGATCGTGACCAAGTTTATGCTTATCGACAGTATAAACAAAGTCACTATGTTTCGTCCCCACCTCGCAGTTATGCACCACCGCATCCGTACTATCAACGAGGCTTCCGAGAGACCTTCTATTCTTTTTCACCACCGCAACAACCAACCGCTCCCGCTGTCAACAATACAGAGTTCGATGAGTTAAAATCGCTATTAGCGACACTCACTCTTCAAGTGGAACAAACGAGGAACGCCTCAATTCAGAGTCTTACGCACCAGGTCGCTCAAGTAACAATCGAGCCAGACTTTGATGTGTACAACTCAGACTCCGAGGACGATTACTTCATTGCGATATTTGACAAGGGAATCCCAGCAGAAAAATTGGTCAATCGAGCTCCTCAAAGCTCTCGAATCGATTGCTGGTGGGGAGAAGTTGTTCGATCGACCTGCTACCACCGATCGATCGAGCGATTAGGTGAAGAAGAGTCTCGATCGAGTCTTTGAAACCTCTCGATCGACCACAGTAGCTGCGGACATCAATGGTTATTCATCCGATTCTGTCCCAATTGACGATGTGAAGGCTAACGAAGGTCATACCGCTCCAATAGAAGGTACTATAATTCCTTTTATTGACCTTAGTACAACTAGTTTTAGTCCTTCCGTTGATTCATATGCTGTTTTTGAATTAACGCCTCCGCCCCAACTCGGGAGCAATTTGGAGGAAAATCGTTTTATTTC
Organism: Silene latifolia; assembly: GCF_048544455.1. Lineage (NCBI taxonomy): Eukaryota > Viridiplantae > Streptophyta > Magnoliopsida > Caryophyllales > Caryophyllaceae > Silene > Silene latifolia. The sequence continues at coordinate 186,810,378 of NC_133527.1, read as the reverse complement.
TTCTTATGCAGGTCTAACAAGCTGGGACCCGGAAAGGGAATCGAAAGATTCTATCCCGCCTAGGAAGAAAGCACGACAATGGGTAGATAAAGTCGTGATGGAGGCTGTGATAGGCCATTGTCTCGATACTGCTGTGATATGGAGGACGATTGTAAAGCTCCTAATGGCTGAAATAACTGCTTTCAGTCAAAAGCCTCGAGGAGGAGCGAATTATTTCGTTAGTTGTTAAGCCGGGTTTGCAACCCCGTGTAATTTGTAATAAATTATATACTTAAAACCATTTCTGTTTTTGTTAGGCATTTCTAAGACAATGTTTTGCGTGAAACAATTATTTGGTATTTGGATATATTTTTGTGTTTAGTTTTGCAGGTAGCTAACAAAGGATTTGGTCGAGTAGTTTACTACTCGATCGAGGGGAAATTGGAAAGTCAAGGCCTCGATCGAAAGGCCATTCTGGTCGATCGAGGAACCAGACCTTAGTGAAGGCTCGATCGAGTAACTTTGTTACTCGATCGAGAGGATTATGGAGGAAGAACATCTCGATCGAGAAGATAGGAGAGTTTTTGACTTTTCTTATTTCTTTTCGCCTTATTTCCTCCTCTTGTTACTTCCCAATTTCGTGCACCCCCTCCCCCTTAATTTTCTATCTGTTTATATTAGCCCAGAAAATACCAAATAGGACTACGAACCCTGCTGTTGCCGTAGCCACCTCTTCTGCTGTGCTTTTGTCTCGTGCGCAATTACTGAGTAGTACGCTGGCTACTCGTCCCCTTAGTTTGATGCTGGTTTGGGGAAGCCGTCCTGTGAGTACCACCTTCCCTTGTTTTTCCATCTCATTTACTGTATTTTAGGAACATGTATTAGGTTTGCGTACCCCATCTCCCTTTTTGCTGTTGTTGGTGTAATACCCCGTATTTTATTATCGATTGAGCCCGTATTTTATTATCGATTGAGCGAGATATTATTATTTAGTAGTATCGTAAAAGTAATTAATTGATTCATATTGTAAGATGAGTCGGGTTTATAGTTTTAGGTGGCATTTTGGGTCAAGATGTTATAACTCATTTACCCACTTACCCATTTACCTTTTACCACTCACCAAAACCCTAAAACTAAACCCTAAATCAACCTTAAAACCCAATCCCCTCCCTACCGTCATTTTTACACATCATCATCATCAACCTCTTTTCCTCCACGCCGCAAGCCTCATTTACAGCCAACGAGCGCACGCCGGTGAGTGTGGAGGGAGTAGGGTCTGCCGTGAGTCTAGGGAAGCTGTTGCTGGTGGACGAGGGTGGTCGTACTTGTCGGAATAGCGCAGATCGACGGCCGTCGTAGGTAAGGTTCCCTGTTTTCATTTCTGTCACGCTAGTTTGATCTGGGTTGTACGCCGTTTAGGGGCTGTTATAGCAGTCGTCGGGGTGTGGGATGTGTTGCTGGGTGTGAGTCGAGTCGTGTGGTGGTAGGTTGAGTGGTTGTCGTCGCTGTTGGTGGTTGCAGTGGTGGCGATTAGGCGTCGGGGTTGATATGGGTGGTTATGTTTCATTTCAGACATGGGATAATGGGGTGGCACCACCGTGTACTCGGGGGAGGTCGAATCGGTGGTGCCACGTGTGTCAGAGTCGCCGTTCGACGGTGGTGTCAAGGGTGGTGGTTAGGCGAGGTGGCACGGATGTGTCGTGGTGGCAGACGAGTCAGAAATGGGCCTGTTGTGGTGTTTTGTGGCGGCAGAGTTGCAGACAGGGGGTGTTGGTGATGGTGGTTCTGACCACCGGCGTGGGTCGACCACGTTGGTGGTGGTTGGAGGTGACCAGGCCAGACACAGTGTCGAGGCCGGTGGTCGGCGGTGAGGGTTGGTGGTTGTTGGAGGGAGTTGTGTCGGGTTGAAGGGGGTGCGTTTGTGTGTCGGGTTGGGTTTATTGTTTTTGGGTATTTTTGTTACGGTTTCTATTTTTAGTAAGTCGGAAAAATATGTACATTACTATTATTTCTATTATTAGTTTAGTTATTAAGTCGATATTAAGTAGCGATGACGGAATCATATATTTAGGCTTTGAGTCGGGATTCTATTTCGGGAAGGTTACTATTTTTAGTAACCTGATATTTTTAGTAAGTTGCTATTTTTGAAAACTTCCCATTTTAGGAAAACTTTCTATTTTGGGTAACTTACATTTTTTTAGTAACTTCTAAATTGGGAAAGTTTCTACTTATAGTGACTCTTGAATATGGGAACGGGAATAGTTAAGTGAATTAATTATGTTATGTATATGTTTAGGTGGCGAGTTTCGGGTGGAGTACTTCTAATCTGCAGTTAGCTTATTACCGCTATTTGAGGTAGGGGAATACACTGGACTTGATATAGTACTATGTGACTGGATTGACTGAATCGGTGATTTACATGTTATAATATGATTGTTTGATTTAATTCCGTTAAGTAATATCGTTGAACTGTTTTAATATATTATTGCATCGGAGTTGGTGGAGGTGGAGGTGAGTATGGTGTGGTGATAAGGCCCAGGCGGGTTCTGCAGGACTTGCCCTGGTGTCCTCAACAACGTCTTTGGCGAGATCGGCTACGGTCGATGTATAGTCTACCGGGGATCGGTATGGTTGGGTTGTCCGGGTTATGAGTTGTGATGGCGATGGTGGTGATGGAGGAGCATGTGTATTATGTTCTTTGTTTTATTGTATTACCTACTCGGCTTCGGGTGACCACAATGTATTCGTGTACGCTGTGATGATCCAACTATTGGTGAGCGATTGACGGTATAAGCGGACTGATGGGAGCTGGCCGGGAAGAGAGCTTGGATGACTGACTTAGTGCCTAGCCCACCTTAGTCTTATTAGTAGTTTTATCAGACTTTATCTTTTGGTCGTATTTTGAGACTTTGTTTTATTTCCAGTTGTAATCTCACTATACACGTCTTAATAAAGTACTGTGTTTTCTTCCATTTGTTATCTACTGCCTCGGGTTTTCGAGATGGTAACACTGTCATTTATCTGAGGAGTCCTAGTTCAGGCCCTTAATTAAGTAAATGGGGGTGTTACAGTTGGTTAGCTGTGAAGACAATGAGGACATTGTCTGTTTTGGTTTGGGGAGGGTATATGCATCCTTTTGAGTCTGCATTTGCATTCGTTTTGCATTCATATTTCTTGCATTTCCGTATGCATTGCACTTAATTTCGAAAAATTATTAAACCCATAAAAACTTAAAAATTTCACAAAAATTCAAAAAAAAATCACGTTTAATTTTGCATTTAGGTTGTGTCGGAATAGAACATTTCTATGCTAGAATTGTTTTCACTTAAGCCTTGCAAATTTCTCACGACTTTTAGTAATTTTCAAAGCAATTTCTCGAATTTCGTTTCTAAATATGTTGAACAATTAGACTTGACTTGAAATTTTGGCAAACTACAATAACTTTCTGAGGTTTAGAGCTTTATAAACTGGTGACATCTATGACCAGTTTCATATAGGAATTGAGAGTAGTACTCCTTGCATATCATGTATCATCAATTTGCACATTTATGAAATTCAATTGCTTATTGCCTACATACATTCGGGTTAGTGGTTGGTGTCACATGCAGGGAGATGCTTACATTACCTTTTCTTTCATTTTTACCCATATAACTCCACATTTAGCCAAATTTGCCTTTTGTCCCTTAACTACATCCAAATTTAGCCTGCCCTGTCAAGCTAGTTAGATTGTTTTGTGGTATATTATTTATTGTGCCAAGTTTGGTCTTATATCTAAGTTGTGGGAGTTGGTAATTTATGAAGGAAAGAAGGAAAAAATGAAAAAATCAAAAGAAGAAAAAAAAAATCGAAAAAGAAAAGAAAAAAAGAAGAAAAGAAAAAAAAAAAAAGAAAGATGTTTCACTCCTATGCTTTATTATAATCATATGAGGAGTATTTTCAGTAGAGGCGGCAATCATTAACACGACCCGAAAACACGACACGAACCCGACACGAAGTTAGCGGGTTAGGGTCGATACGTTGCGACCCATTTAAGTAATTGGGTTGACACGACACAACACGAAACTTAAATGGGTCGGGTTAGGGTTGATGTCTTTTGACACGAACCCGACACGAATAACCCATTTATTTAAAATTTTCATAATATATTTGGCTTGAGTCAATAACTCAACAAAACAACTAACAATTAACATTTTCATGTATCATTTTGTGGGATAATAGCGTTATAAAACGTAGTTTATTGTATTATTTTATTTTGTTAAACGGGTTAAGCGGGTTAAAATGACCTGCTTAAAGATAAATGGGTTAAACAGGTCGGGTTGGGTTATAGAAAAATTAAATGGGTCGGGTTAGGGTTGAGACAAATGACCCGTTTATGTAATTGGGTCGGGTTAGGGTTGGGGTAGTGGTGACCCGTTTAATATTGACCCGAACACGAACACGACCCGACCTGTTTGTCAGGTCTAATTTTCAGTGAGTTTTGTGCCAAATGAAGAGCACTTCTGCTTAATTTTGAGGGATAAGAGATGGATATGTTCCATTTGGTTCTGTTAGGGTGCTAGCTTGATCACCTATACCTTCACATTTCCGAAAAATGTTTTGCCTATTCTTACCCATTGCCTCACTTTAGTCTTTACCATAATTTTGTAAGCTCTCGGCTGTGACGGACCTCGTTTGGTTGGAATGTATGTGTACGGTAGCTAGAATTGTCTATCATATTAGTTGCATGCATGTTTATGTGGGTCGTAGTTTAGGTGAGTGTCTATTTTTCTTTCTCTCTTACATATAATGCTTACCTTGTGCTTAATTGAGAGAGAGTGACCCGGGAGAGTCCAATCTTGAAAGTCTTGCAAGGTCAAAAGTTCAACTATTTATGAGATATGTATAAATTCGTTTGCTTTATTATTGCGCTATTAGTAGTTGACTCTTTTACATTAAATCGGTTTGAGTAAACGGTTTCAGCTTGTCCTAGTTTTTGTTCCTTTCCATTTAGCTCATTAGTTAGTTGCATTTAGCTTGCTTGAGGACAAGCAAATGTTTGGTTTGGGGAAGTTTGATGTGTGCATTTTACATAGTCTTTATAGGCCAGTACTCATAATAATAGTCAAAACATCTCTTTAGAGAGGATAAATTTAGGCCTCATTTGGTTGCTCACCGAATTCATGGAAATTCTAGAATCCCATGGATTAGGATTTTTAGAGGTTGTTTGATTACCCTATTTTTTGTAAAATGGAGGAGTTTAAAATTCCTAAGACTTTCCAACATCTATCTGATGGGGGAATTTAATTACCTACCCGACTAACCCTCATGGTCATTGGAAATTCCTAGTAAAATAAAACTCCAACCTGACAACCAAACAGATTATTGTAATTCGCGTGAATTTTAATGTAGGGATTAAACTCTAGTGCATTACAAATTAAGGGGTCGTTTGGTTGCATATAGTAATTTGTATTGCCTAGAAAGTCATAAAACACGTGAATTTGGAATTCATGTGAATTGCAAAAAAATGTTTGGTTGTCATGGAGGAAGTGCAATTCATGTAGGCATTCTAACTCACCTAGGGGGGCCTAGGTAAAAAACTTCCTCCATTGTGGAGAAATTGGAATTCATGGGAACTTCCAATTCATGTGAATTGGGGTAACCAAACAACATACCCATTTTCCAATTCACATGAATTTAAGTTCCTACATTGTTTAGTGTGTAATCAAACGACCTAGAGGTGATCATGGGCCGGGCCGGACCGGGTTTGGGCCGGGCCCAAGCATTAAATTAAGCCCAAGTGCGTGGGCCGGGCCGGGCCGGGCTACAAGTGCGGGCCTATTTTGTCGGCCCAAACCCGGCCCATGCGAGCTTAAGCGGGCTTTCGGGCCAATTCGGGCTAAATACTTTTTCTCTTGAAATAAGTTTAGAAATCCCCATTATGAAGTTATAATACTTTGTGTATTTGTTATCAAAAATTTCGTATAGAATTGTGTGATTTTTTTCGAGTATTGCAATTAAGAAGTAGTAACCTAATGTAGCTTTTATGAACGTACTGCTTGAGGTGACTCATACAAACTAAATGCACAATTTTTAGTAGTGTAATAATATATTTTAGTGCGGTGCTCACTGTATGTTGTTGTAGTTTTGTAATTGATTTGATATTTGTTTTTCTTTAGGTTAAAAAACATTGACTTAGCACGCCGATAATGGTAAACAATTTATCGGCACTAGTATGATACAAAATCATTAGCTCATTTTTTATCATATAAATAATGGTGAAGGAAAATACTAAGCCTTATCAGACTAATACATGTAAACAAGTTATTACGGCTTATTTACAATACAACAATTGATTGGTTAATTATTTTACTTAATGCTTATTAACATTCTTAAATTGTACATATTCGTAAATTTTGCATATGTTCGGGTCGGGCCGGGCCAAATTTCGGGCCGTAAAGGCGGCTCAAACCCGGCCCTATTAAATTGAATCGGGCCATGGGCTTCGGGCCGTGGGCTTTTCGGGCCTAAAATCGAGGCCCAAGCCCGGGGAAAAATCGGGCTGGGCCGGGTCGGGCTAGCGGGCCTGGACCATATGATCAGCTCTAAAACGACCCCTAACACATCAATTTAATTCCCGTATCAACCAAACAAGAGGCCTTACATCAATTTTGGTTGAACTGAAATTATTATATAAATAAGATTTAAAATAAAATTTACACTTTTAACACAACAAAGGCACTCAGAGGAAAACATAATTTCATTGTCCAGGAGTCGAACACAGAAACGAACCCGTACGATCAGCCGTCAATTACAATCTAATAGAACTATTAGAGCAGTGGAAAACAATTACTTCCTAGTTTCTACAGCCATGACCTCTAACCAGCCATCGGTATCAGTTGATCGGCTTTAGCCTTAGAGTTGTTCAGTAAGTTGGTTTACACGGATTACACAGCGAATACATCATCGTACAGAATTACACATGCAGTGCCATACAAAAACTAACACCGTGAGAAAAAATATATCAACTCCTACAACAAAACCCAACAACTCACAGCAGCAATTTGAAATGCACCCACCGTCTTAGTTCACGGTTTCCATGGCGCGGGAGGGGGTGGAGGATTCGGAAACATGGGCGGCACTGCTGAGAATATGGTGTTCTTATCTATTCCAACGCTTTTTTCGCCTGAAAGTGCGACAAGGGCAGCCACTAGGCCAGCATTTCCGGCAATTGTGGGCTCTGTGTAGTTATAGTTGGTACGAACGTCATGGAATCCGTCATGCCTGTCAGGGCCTGCAACCATGGCACCAACCACAGTGTTCGGGTTTGGCTTCTTATTGTCCCTCCATTTCCAGCCGCCTTTGCAGTTGTACTTGATCTTGTTCTTAGGAATTGATGCACCTCTGTGGTGCACGTGCTTTGGATAGTGGTTACCAAAACCAACCAAATAACTCATTTTACGAGGATTCTTGCCGAGAATGTAATTTATCTACAAAAATGGTGAAACGTAGCGTTTTAGGAAACCTTAATTACCATTGAACAGTTGAAACTATACATATGATACTTCCTTTGGCTACCATTTTCGATTCTTAAGTTGGCTGCCGTTTGACTAAATTCCACGATCAAGTATTTTGCGGGCTGAAATTATTATCAGTAGAGTTTTAACATCAATGCTTTCTATGAGTACCTGAGTCTGAGCAAATTCACGCAAGACATTGCTGGTGTAGAAATTGGGACCACATCTCCAGCCCGGTGTATCTGAAGCATCAAGATAATCACTATATAGGGTGGCCAAGAACGCGGCATTTACTACGTACTGCAGAGGTTGGGGTCTTCCGTGATTCAACTGGATCAAACCCCCTAGACAATTTGAGCAGCAAAAATGCAAAATATGCACTTAGACGAGGTTTACAAATTAACAAAAAAAAAGCCCGCATCCCAAGGAAAACAATTAAACTAACCTTTTGTTCGGTTAAAGCTATTGAAATAGGGTAAGTAGGAGCACATAATTATGCCAGTCTGGTTGTGGTAAGATGAAAGCATTTCTTCGTAAGGATAGCCAGGACTCAAGAACAATCTCAGACGGCTCAAAAGCACCTGAAATAGAGTCAAAATCGAACTCAATCACGCAATGGGTTTGTGATTAGTTAAAGCATTGATAAGTTCATGAGGCATAACACAACACACCGAGTATTTAGACTTAAATAGACTCATCGGCGGATCATGTACACTGATATGGCTTCTCGACACCGTTAAGGTAATTTTCGTGTGCATCTTGTCTCAAATAGATTAAATAAAAAAGATTTCAATAATAATGGCTTAATTTTTTCTTTCAAAGGAACACCGAACACCACAGAGTATTTATTCTCCAATTCCAATGGAACTAATATTCACTATTCTTCGACTTTCGAATACAACAGATTCCGAATGACTGCACTTCATTCACTGTGAAGCAGGACTCGCCACAATTATCATTATGGATTACTTGTAAAACGCCTCTCAACACCTCACCTTAAACAGGAAGTCTATCGACTCTAGAGTAATGTTATTGACTTGCTGCAAACGGAGGAATAGAAGGAAGAAACTTACTTGAGCTCCTGTGAGCTTGTTATCCCAGCTAAACACACCATAATCTGGACCTCCCCAGAATGCACCAGCATGCTTAGCCATTTTCGGATGAGTTGCAAGAGAAAGGTATGTATTGTTTCCTGTCGCAAAATACAACCAAGCTCCACCCCAAACAAATTCATCCCAGTACATGGTGGAATTATAGAAAATCTCAGCCTCTACACCAGCACTATATCTACCTCTTTGGTTCCTTGCAAATGCATAAAGTGTTTTAGCTCCGTGCACAAGTTTCTGAGAATAAGCCCTATTATCCTTGAAAACAATCGATGCAGCAGCCAAGGAAGCAGCCATTTCAGCAGCAAGGTCCGAGCAGCTACTGCATACTGTTACAGGGCGGGGATAATCAATATCTTCAGGACGCATCCAACAGTAATGGTCATTAGGAGTTGTGCTCCCATGAGAAGTGTCACCGACCCCAACCTGTCACAGAAGACGAAACCAACGCTTCAACTCTATAACTACATAAAAAGAGAGCAACAACAACATTACCCCAGTGCCTCAATGGCTCCCGCAAATTGCGGGGTAAGGGGGGGTCGGATGTACGCAGCCTTACCCTTGTGTTAGCAACACAAAGAGGCTGTTTCCGAATGAACCAACATAAAAAGAGAGCGTTTCAAGAAAATGCAATGGACTTCCAAAGCAAAAAAAAAATCCCGGTATACCTGAGCCACAAGCCTATCAATAGAATCAGCTGATGAATTAAAGGTCTTGAGAAAGAAATCAGATCCCCACTTAATAATCTCTCTAACATGATTGAGCTCTCCAGCGGCCTCATACTTGCCACTGTACTCGATCACACTCCAACTTAGCATGGTCATAGCAAAAGACGCAGGGAAGTTAAACTTGATTGCATCCCCAGCATCATAGAACCCACCCTTCAAATCCTTAAATATAGTGCCGGTATCAGACTTGCCGTCATTCAAACACGAATTCCCCCTCCACGAAACATTGTTATGCTTTGGTAATTTACCCGCTGTTAAAAACACAAATTCAAGCTCATTAGCCACAAAATCCGTCTTAAACTCATAAGTCCCAACTCTTCTAACCCAAAGAAATTAATTAGTTGAACCAACCATTCAACGCATTAAAAATTGGCCTTTCCTTCCACTAATTTGTCCAAAACCAGCATAGTTTGCGCCATCGAAATTACTATTCCTAGGTAGACAACAGCAGATTCCTCGAAACTTTCACATTTCAAAGGATTTAAACCAATTCAGTACCAAAAAAGTCAATATTCCAATTATAAAAACTTTTTTAAACAAAAAAAAAACCTTAGAATCAGTAACATTATATCATATGATTCATATCCTTAAAACCATCTTAGTATATTTCATTTTTTCGCTTTAAATATTCGTGATCTTAAATCAAAATTACTACTACTAATAGACAATTACAAACACAACGAATTCAACTAGTATTCCCTACGCCTCAATCATTTGTTTACATTTATTTAAAAAAAAATCGTTACTTTTTAGTATTTTTTTTTTAGAGTTATTTTAATCAAATGTAAATAAATGATCGGACGATATATTTGGTGTTGTTTGATCATTTATTCCTTTGTACCAATCATTTGCTTACATTTATTTAAAAAAAATAGCTACTTTTTTATTCTTTTGTGAGTTATTTTAATCAAACGTAAACAAACGATCGGGACGATATGAGAATAAGTTATACTCCCTCCATCCCCTCAGACCTCAGTAATTTACTTTATTTATTTATTTATTTATTTTTGGAGCAAATATTAACAAAAGGTAAACAAATGATTAAGACGAAAAATTATATTCCAAATATACTCCAGATGAATTCAAATCACTCCAATCACAACAAGCTCATAAAACTAGACACTTTCTAATTCTGCACTTTTCTATAACTATTTGTGAGACGTATTTTAATCAAACGTAAACAAATGATTGAAATAGAAATACAAAGTAAATAAATAAAAACATACAGCGCTGAGCATTGAAGAACATAAGAGCCTTATGAAGAGCAAGAGTATAATTATCGGGAGGCGGAAGTTTGCGATGATGTTTAGGCGCAACCTTAACAATTAAAGCAATAAAACCGGCAACTAAACCAACAGCAACAATACTACCAACTATCCATATAAAGATCTCTCTGCTAATTTCGATGCAACCAAGATCAACATATTTTTTCTTCTTTTTTTGCTCAGTGGGGCCCAATAACCAGCTCTGTTGAGTTTCGTCGAGTTGTCGAGAGGATAAGGCAGCTGGGTCGTAGTCGCGGAGGTTTCGGCTTCGGTCGTCGTCTGTTGCGGAATCCGCGATTTCTAAGGGTCCGCCCCATGGATCTCGACCGTACATGCTCATTTTGAAATGATACGGAAAAGTGGTCTCTCGATAACTTAGCGGAGTGAATTAGTAATGGGGAAGTGAAGAGTGTGGAAAGAATGTTGTGTGGTGAGTAAGTTAGTAGGGTGTTTGATGTGTGCGAAGTAAGCAAATGGGAGGAATTATTGTGTGAGGTGTGGTTGTGTCGGAGAATTTATGTTGTTTTTGTTTTAGATATTGTATTTTAATTGGAGCTATTATGAAACACAAATTCTCATTGAAGACATGACATATCCGTCACAAGCTGAAGACGGATACCCTTTTACCTCACAATGTACCCACTTTTTCTCTCTCTGCAACACTATTTATGTGGTCCCCTTTCTCCACTAACCCATTTTGTTACCATTTTATCTTACAAAATATCCGTCACAAATGGTAACCCGTCACAAGAGAGACCAATTGATTATGAAATTAGTATGGGTTTGATTTGGATTTAAGAATGTTTTCGGTTTAGATTTATTTAGGGAGTTGTTAAATTCCGCACACAATTTTATTAAATTTAAGAGAAAAATCCAAACGCACACAATTTTATTAAATTCAAGAGAAAAATCCAAAATCCGAAGAAAACACCCAACCAACCTCTCCCCCACCCCTCTACAATCGCCGACCATCCCTCACCGCCTGCACCGATCTCCCTCTTCACACCATGTTCGTTGCCTCGACTCAGCCGCAATCATCATTTGATCCACCTTCAAGTGCGATTAAGGTGGTGGATCGACGATGGGGTTGGGATGGAGTTGACGACGGGGGTAGGAGGTCGGCGTCGAGGGTAGATGGCTGGCGCTGGTGGAAGGTGATTGGGGTTGTGGAAAGGGCTGTCGGGGTTGGGAATTGTGGTTTATTTTTTTTCTTATTGGATTGAGTGAAATGGCTGTGGGAAGGGCTATCGGGGTTGGGAATTGCGGTTTATTTTTTCTTTATTGGATTGAGTGAAATGGTTGTGGGAAGGGTCCTATTTTTTCTGGCTTAATTTCGGTTCTATTCAATTCCGTTCACTTTAACTCTATTTAATTCAGTTCAGCTTCATTCAGTTAAACTCATCTCTTCACAAATTAACTCTTACTCCAGCTTCATTCAGTTCGGTTCAACTTCATTCAATTCTGCTTAGCCCTTCACAAATATGTGTGGGAGGATTTATGTTGTTTTTTGTTGTTAGATATTGTATTTTAATTGAAGCTATTATGAAATTAGTATGGATGTGATTCGGGTTTAAGAATGTTTTCAGTTTAGATCCATTTATTAATTCACAATGTCATAATTATTGTTAGAATTAAAAGTTACTTTTTTTTTTCAAATCTTAGTTAGATCTTGCAATTGTAAGTTGACAAAATCATACTCTACTCTGTAAATTAAATTGTATGTAAGCCTATTTTTCACCAATTTATTCACAACTTGTGTGGCTATTTTAGTGTTGGTAGAAGTAATTTTTTGTCGATTGATTATTTGATTTTGACGAAAAAAAAAATGTCTTCTATTTTGGCAAAAATGGACTTTTGGAAGAAGTCGGAGTGGCCGAGCGGGTACATTTGTGACATTACTAACACTAAAATAGACGTCATATGCAAGATCGCAAGGATGAAAATTTTGGTCAATTTTCATTTTTTTGTTAAAAACACCAAAGTGGATAGAGTTGAATAACAGTTGGAAGGCAGTGTCATTTTCTGCAGTTGGAGCCAGTTAGCTGATGAGACCAAACAGTCTATTACCAGACAAACACGCCTACGGAATTTAGTTTATGTTTCTTTCAAAGGTTAGTATATTGGTCATTGTCACACATATACTCCCTCCCATCCACTCTTTTCTTTCCCTTTGAAGTGGACACGGAAATTAAGGGTGGGGAGTATAATATTGATAAAGATATGAGTGAGGTTTGTTAATTGGAGAGATGTATGGATAATTAGGATTAAATATTAATAAAGGAGATGAGTGGGGTTTGGTTATTGGAGAGAGGTAGGAATAATTAGAATTAAATATTAATAAAAGACATGGTAGGGTTTGATGAGTGGAGAGAGAGGTATGAGTATAATATTAATAAAAACTTTCCCAAAAAGGAAAGGGAAGAAAACCTGAATAATTCATTTTAGGAAATATGGAATAAAAGACTGGATGGGAGGGAGTATAAGCTATTTAATGACTATATTTCACATCACAAAGACACAAACTATATTATAAAACGGTCGATGCGACTACATAAAATTAATGATCATTTTATATATAAAAAAAATATTACAGAGTATTATTATAACGACTACTTTTTAAATATGTTCACTTTATCTGTTTACCAAAAAGTAATCACATGTTAGCCTTTTCGCCCACAATAACAACTACTAACAAAGCATCTTGCTTGTGACGAACAATATCCGTCACAAGCTGAAGACCTCTCACAATAAAGCAAGTGGATTGGTAAGTGGGAGGGAAAATAGAGCACCCATACATATTGTCACTTATCTTGTGAGAGGGGCACTATCCGTCTTCAACTTGTGACGGATAGTGCCCGTCTTCAATGAGATTTTGTGAACTAATATAGCATTATCGCTAAATGTCTATATGTGGTGTTGTTTTGGTGCCTGTTGCTTTGCTTGCACTTTACTGTATTTTATGCGGAGTGCTTTCTATGTGACGTACCAATTAAGCTTTCTTTACCCTCCAATTTGTTTGGATTCTGTTGGGCATGCTTCTAATCATCTCTTGTCCTACAGGTTTAAATAAACGGTTTTTCTCCATGGTACTCTCGAACTTTGACAGATTACACATGGTACCCCTTCTTTTAACTTTCTACATATGGTACCCCTGTATTTACGTTTTTGTTTCCCAGAATGCCCCTAGTCAAACTTCCGTCATCACTCCGTTAGTTTTTTTGTCTAATGACCCCTTTTTTTGATTATTTAATACACTAATAATACATAACTCCTTAATTTATATAATAAACTAATTTTAATAACTAAATCCCCACAAACCACCCTTATCATCATCATCTTCAACACAAATTCTCATTATAGACGGACACTATCCGTCTATACGTATAGACGGATACCATTTTCCCTCACAAAATACCCATTTGCCATAAAGTGGGAAGCACATGGGGGTGCCCCACCTTGTCCCCCCTACCCATTTTATTAGAGGTCTTTACCCGTCTGCTCGCCCCACCCGTCTATACCAAGACCTATTGCATCTTCAAAATCACCCCAAACATCCTCCTCTTTCACCCACCGCCATACCAATCACCATCATAATCTTCATAGCTCCCACCACTTGTCATCCTCCGCCGACGCCACCACACATCCACCACCACCAAAATCGACATCTATCGCACAACCTTCACCACCGCACAACCCTCTGAATATCGCCACCACACATCCTCCTTTTTTCAGATCTGATTTTCTTCTTGATTTCTTCTTCCTCCTTCGTTAAAAGCATCGACTGCAAATTCAACTCGGGTTTCGATGCCGTAATCGAGTCATGGCGACTCGATCTGGGTTCTTTTCTGGGCTGCTCATTATTGTAGACGGAGGTGCGTGGAGCAGGTGATGAATTGAGGTGAATGGTTGAATTGGTCGTTGATGGTGGTCGGGATCTGGAATTAGAAGGAGGTGGTTGGTAATTGACGGTAATGGTGATTGATAGTGATGCGGTGGTGGCGAAGTTGTTGATTGTTGGTGCTTGTTGATGGGCACGAGTCTTGGTGGCTTGATTTCGAGGCCGCGTTGGATGGAGACGGAAACAGAGGAGCAGCTGGTGGTTGAATGGTAGTGACGATGGCGAAAAGTTGGTTGCTTGTTGACTCGGTTCTGATGTCTGGTTTTCAGACGAAGAATATGGCAAAGGTGTTTTGTTAAATGGGAACTGAAACTGGAGGTGATAACATGGGTTTTCATGGTGGATTAAATGGTGAAGTATGGAAATTGTTGATTGAGTATGCAGCATAACGAAAGAGACAAAAGAAGTGGGTTTGTGATTTATGTATGATTAGTGTATTAAATAATCAAAAAAAGGGGTCATTAGTAAAAAAAACTAACGGAGTGATGACGAAGTTTGACTAGGGGCATTCTGGGAAACAAAAACGTAAATACAGGGGTACCATATGTAGAAAGTTAAAAGGAGGGGTACCATGTGTAATCTGCCAAAGTTCGAGGGTACCATGGGAAAAAACCGTTAAATAAATTACTCCTCTATAAAATGAAAAACAAAGCTGATTAAAACAGTAAAAATCAGTGCCGATGCAGGAATTTTGGTTTGGGGTAGCACATTTTTTTTACATAGATAAAAATGAGCAATGAAAAAAGTGCAAATCATTAAATTTCCTCATATTTTAAAGCTGAATAAAGACCAAAAAGCAAAATAAAGTCGACCGTGGAAATTGAACCTGTGGCTACATGTTATAACTTATAAGTCTCCTACACTTACCACTACATTAGTAATATTACATTGCATACAAGGGGAACTAACTGGTACATATATCTGAAATTTTTGGGTCATGTAAGGGTACTTGCCCTCACTTTCCCTCCCCAAAATCCACCAATGGTAAAATTAGAGAAATTGGAGGGTTGTCGCTAGGGCGGTGGTGGAGGGGAGGTTGGGATTGGGAGTACGGTAGTCACTTAACATGGTTACAAGTTATCGGTAAATGTCAGCTAAATTAATTGGTAAAGTTATAAAATGTACTCGTAGTATTCATGACCTGGTTTTAAAACCCATCAACATCAAATCTATAAAACAGTCCTAACTCCTAACCCTATTAGAACAACAATCGATCTCCTATAAAACCGTCCTACACTGTTTCCTAAACATTGACGATGACCCCGATTCCAGATTTCCAGTTCTTTCTATCTTATTTATATTCTCCCATTAATTAGAAGGTTAATTTGGTGGTTATTTTTTCACAATATATTCAATAAAGAACATCAACTTCTGAACAGTTTAAGGCCGATATCAAACAGTTCAATGAATATGAGCTTGTTCTAGGATTTACATGAGATCATTTCATACATTTTGGCTATAAATCTATAATTCAAGAAGAGGTCGAACAAATACAGCAATATGTATCCTGAAATATTACCGGGCACGAAAAATAAGACAGAGGAATCAGAAAAAGCTCAAGGCTTCAAGCAGATTGAAGATGAGATAGCCAAGGAAGCAATTTCTCATGCACGAGAGAAGGTCTATCATCATGTGGGCAGTGTCCTACGCCTTCCAGAACAAAGAGCGTCACATTAGGATCCTCAGTAGACAGAGACACGAAATATTTGCCTACTGGGCCATCAAGCGGGGTGAACGGATCTTGATCACCCCATAACAACAAGATGGGTACTGTGATTTTGGACATCAGCTTGACAGGGCTCGGCCCTGGGGGACCGGTCACTATAGATACAAAAGCGTCAAGCGCGCCCTCAGCATCAGCAGGTTCTCTAATTATCTGCAAATCTCAAATGATGGAAACTTGGTTGGCTCAATAAGATAAAAGAGATTTTGTTTTCTTGATTAAATGAGGCGAACTATTTCCATTTTCATGGAGCCAAAGCCTCACTTTTTTTTGCTTCGGGATTGTGAAGGAACAAAAAAAAAAAACTAAAACAATTGATTATGTCTTCTTTTTTTAACTGTTACTGTGAATTAGCAGTTATTCAATGCAATACGAAGAATAAAGCAAAAAAGCTCAGTAAACTTGATCGTGTTTCTTTTTTGTAGTGAATTAACATTTACCCAAGGTAATTTTCATTATGAGCTTTCGAAAACAAAATCTGTATAGTTAACTTGAGGTAAGGCAGCGTACATTGAACCTCTCCTTACTCCCATCATTGTCATGAGTTAAGCCGCTTGCCCCGCCATTAGCAGGAGTTAATGCAATGGGGATAATATTGTGGTTTATTAAGAAGGTAAACAAATACTCTGTAGGAGATTGGATCAATCATACCTCAACTAAAGTGTCATCCACAGACTCTTTACATCCATAGACAGACAGCAAGACGTTTCGCAGGCTCTCTCTGCACATAGTAAGATGTTAAGACTTGAGAACATAAGACAGATTTTGGAAACTTCTTAAGACTTCAAGGAATGATACCTTTGTTTGACACGTTCGAAGATTGCTGATGCAATAGCCCTTTGCTTCAGAATAAAATCAATCAACCATAGCAAAGGTAACAACAATGTGATCCTCCAGTCATCAACAATGGCTTTATTGTTCATGCCCCCAGAACAATTCAATAAGACTAGTCCTTTGACCAGAGGCCGAGGCTGAGAAGACTCTGATCAAAGCGAGAAAAAAGTGAAAAGAAAATGAAGACATTAGAAAACTCAAATGGATCAGTGAGTCTTGTAGGAGACAGTCTCAACGGTGAAACCAACTCAAACCCTTCTGGTTTCATCATGTAAATATAGGATATTGGGTTGGTCTCGCATGTAGGACCGTCACAGGTTCTTCTTAACAGCATGATAAATAAATCCTCGTGAAATGAGAAATTGCTGGTGGAAACATACCTGAGGCACATACAACACAAGCAAGACTTCCCACAGAATTTCCTACCAAAACAGCTGGCTCTTTAACAACTTCATTCAAGAAATCCGAGAGCAACTGTTGAAAATGAGCTGCAATGACTAGAGACTTAATCATAGATTAAACATCGCAACCAAAAGGTGAAGTTGTTCAGGAAGTATACCTCAGCCCATGTTTCCATTGTATATGCAAATCCCGCTGGCTTATCTGATGACCCAAATCCAAGCAGATCAATCGCATAGACTATTTGATCTTGCGCCAGCGTCTTGATATTCCTGCACGCGCCTACAGAAATTAGCACCCCGTACAAAACTCCTTCCTTATTTATATACCTTGTGCAAAATGTATTAATCTCAGTTAGTATACAGCATATTTTAGAAATGTTTATATTCACGTTAGATCATTGTCCTGACTCCTAAGGGTCGACTCTGCTGCTTCCCAAGGTACGTTAGCTCGACTTCATTTTTTGTTCTATTCATCATAAAATCAACTTCTCCAAAGCTTGCCCCCAAAGCAACTAACTAGTACTGACATCATCAATTGTATCCTAATTCCGAGTAAAATGTGCATGGGCAAAGTGCAAACAATGCCTATCAACGCATTTCGCCGACAATACTAGAAGTTCCTCCTCATAAATGTATGTATTCCTTTTTTTCCCTAAACCAAGGGGATTAATTCAACTGACATAATAACTATGATTTCCAATTCGCCAACACTAATTAATCAGGCTCAATAGCATCGGTTACTAGTCCAACAATTAAGATAGCATCATATGTTCATGCAATACTATTCCAACATCTTTCAAGTCTACAAGTCATAACATAATACACTCATATCATATCTACAATCTCACTAAGTAGTTTCTTGTATACATTGTCCGAAACATGCGAATCACTTAAAGTGTGTTTGGATTGAGAAAATTGAAAGGAAAGGGAGGGGAGGGAAAGGGAGTGATTTAATTTCTTTTGTTTGGTTACAATATATAGTAGGAGGGAAATGGAAGGGGAGGGAAATGGAAGGGGAGGGGAATGGGAGGATTTAATTTCCCTCCTTTAGACCAAACTAACATCCTCCATCCACTCTACCATCTCCCTCTTCCTCTCTTCCATCCCCTCTAATCATTTTTGTTATCCAAACAACCATAATTTATTTTCCCTCCCCTTCCCTCCCCTACCTTTCCTTCCCCTCACTCCCCCTCCCCTCCCTTTCCCTCCTAAAATAGTATCCAAACACACCCTTTGGATAGCAAAAGTGGAGGGAAAGGGAGGGAAGGGGGAAGGAGGGAAGGGAAAGGAGGTAAAAGAAGGGGAGGGCAAATGGGATGAGGGTGTTTGGATACAATTTCCCTCCAAATCTTGCCTATTATGGAGAGATTTTGATTTCCCTTGAAGGAGGGAAATTAGATCCCTCCAAATCTCTCTCCCTCCATTTCCCTCCACCCTAATTTGCTATCCAAATAAGGGATTTTATATCCCTACTCTAACTCCCTTTCTTTTCCCTCCAAATTCCTCAATCCAAACACACCCTTAGGGTGTGTTTGGATAGCAAAAGTGGAGAGAAAGGGAGGAGAGGGGGAAGGAGGGAAGGGGAAGGGAGAGAAGGGAAGGGGAGGGGGAAAGGAGTGTGGTTGTTTGGATACAATTTCCCTCCAAATCTTGCCTATATTGGAGAGATTTTCATTAGGCTTGGAGGAGGGAAATTGCATCCCTCCAAATCTCTCCCCCTCCATTTCCCTCCACCCTCATTTGCTATCCAAATAAGTGATTTTAAATCCCCTACTCTCCCTCCCTTTCTTTTCCCTCCAAATACATCAATCCAAACACACCCTTAAGAATAAGAAAGAGGAATCTCATGTAAATACCATACCATTGAATAAGGGTTGATCCTATTCATGCTATTCCGTAAATAGAAATATTCCATTTCAAAAATAGAAAGTTCGAAATGAAACAATTGGATTTTTGATTTGGCTGCCTTTCATTTGCTTCTCTTTGATGGTAATTTTTCCAGAATGTATCCTAATTCACTATGACTTTAAAAATGTATACAATTCAATGGAAGTAGCATTGTTTACCTAATTACCTACCATAGTAATTTTATTCGCCAAATTACGCAAATAATTGAGGAAAGAGAAAAGATACCTCCGCCAATGAGGAATAGAAGCACCGAAGCCATGAACAAGCACCAAAGGGGCTCTTCCACTGCCACCGCTAACCGGCGGTTGAACAAAGTAATTGATAGAGTAACTTCCTCTCCAAAGCCATTTCTGTGACCTCTCTTTAATCTCCGCCACCTCCAAAACCTCATCGCCGCCGTGCGCGGCGATTGTATCGGCTGCAGCGGCGGCAATGGCGGCGAGTGAAGGTTGTTTACCGTCAAACGAAACGCGGAGTTCCGAGGTCAGTAATGGCGTCTTTTGTCGCCATAATCGGCGGAATCCGATCGACGGACGGCGAGATGACGAAGAAGAAGAGGATGATAAAGGTGAAGGTGATAATGGAGATGCTCCCGCCAATGATATTCCCGCCATTGATAGCTTTCCCAAGTATTATCCTCTTTTTTTTCGTTTTAATTTTTGATGCTTTGTACTTCGTAGCATACAGTGTACTACGTGGAGGTACAGGAGCCAATCAGATGATTCGGAACGAGTTCAACTGTGACAGTTTGGGTCGGGTCATTTTTAGTACTAATACAGTAGTACTCAACTAGTTTTTGAACCCGTGCAGCACGGAAAATATTATTAAAAATAACAACTTAAATATTTTTTGGATTTAGTAAATTATTAAAATTTAGAAAATTTCACTTTGTCTACTAACCAAACACTTTTGATATTATGATTTTTTGATACCCAAACAGTCATTACTCCACAAATCATCAAAATCAAGTCATATTTGGATCGGGATTTTTTTTAATCCGGTTAACTTTGTGTACTTTTAGCGTCCAATCATGTCATTTACGCCGGTCATTTTAATTTGCTTCAAAATTAATATTACCGAAACAGCATAACCAGTTAACCACTCATAAATAAACTTGGAACATAACCCTATACCGGATCACATACTCTCATGGCTTCCAAAGTAGTCATTTTTGAGGAGGCGAGGGGGGATAAACACTTATTGCCAATGGTTAATTGACCTAAGTCACCTGAGAGATTCACCGTTGAGAACATATGAAAAAATGGAACGTAATTCTTAATCCTGTTTACCTGACTTATAACTACTGAACTAATCAATACAATGTCTACAAGCCCATAACCAAGCAGTGCAACAAAACACTAATTTCCTACTTAAACACAACCCAGTACAATTGCAACTTCAGTTTAGAACGATTTCTTTTAAAAGAAAAACACATCCGAAAGAGGAAAAAAAGGAAAGATTTCTCAAAACTTTGATAGCACATGCATCGAATAGAGTTTACTCTTCGTTCTGCCCGTCTTCCTTCTCTAACTTGATCATGTCATCAATTCTAAGAATGGTAATGGCTGCTTCTGTAGCAAACTGGATAACAAAAAAAAAAGATGGTATTATCAGACTGATGGTCATGAAATATGCACTCCCCATTATAAGGAAATAAACGTCGTACTTGATCTTAAAAGTTAGCCCAAGTTTGTGGTAGCGCACATAAGCTCAGAGCGTGCTCAAGGGTGACATACTAGTTCCCTAGTTGGTGAATGCGTGGCTTGAAGGTAATTTATTACATTCCGGAGGGAGATTATATATCGTCTTTGTAGAAACTGTCTCAGAGTGAGAGTAGACCAGGCCTAGTGCTAAATTTGCCAATTTGGGACAGCCTAAATGAAATTGGGAGCTCGGTAATATTTGGAGGGGCTGTGAGTCTGAGACTAGGTGAGAGGTGGAACCAGATTATATGAGATGGAAGAAAACAACATCTATCTTGATTGAGTTTATACTTCTTGAACAAATTGAATAGCCAGTATGTATACCTGGATAATCTTCACTTTGCTCATGGCTGGCTCAATGACCCCAGCTTCCAAATTGTTACGGACAACGCCCTTGTAAAGATCCAATCCCATGCTGTAAATAATGAGTAAAATGAGATGAGTATATACAGATGGTCAATCAACTTATTAGCCATTATTGTGCACAATCATGGCTTATAGAGTACGGTTTAATATTTTACATCGATAAGATCTTCCTTTTTTGCATATTCATTTAACTAAAGCATCTCGATGAAATGATATATTTGCAACGTTAAACAAAAAATGTTCACCCGAAGTAATCTAAATGGGATATTAGGATATCTCAAGCGGGCTAACTAAATGGACCTAAATGTAAAGTTGTGATTATCTTCAGCAATCATCACCATATTTCTGAGTAAATCAGGGTGGTAAAATCGACAAAGAGAGACTCAGTACTCCTTGTAGTTATACAACTCATACAAGAACTCCAACAGAACGTCTCATATCAGATCACTCAGAAACTCAATTGATCAACTACAGCCTCGATAAAGCATTCAAAATACTACTCATAACTTGCCTTCACTCAATACATTTGCATCTAAAATAAAGTTTTGGGAGATGAATATGTGGAGGGAGACCAAAGGGCACATGCTCAAATTTCAGGCCGTGTCCTCCCCCGTGTCACACTATTGAATCACTGCGTAATTATGTACCTCTGTCCGACACGACTACACTAACTAGCATAGAAACGTTTTATTGGGATTTCGTATCCAAATGGGAAGTGTAGTGATGCGGGTTTAACATCTTGAAAGAGAAATTATAGTAAACCCAAAGAATTGAGAGTAATTTCTGTAGAGGAAAATATAAGTACACGAAACTACACATTATAAAGCAAATACCTAGACAAATGTTGCTTGCTAGGATTTGTCTGAGAAATAAAATGGTTAGCTCGTAGCTTGGATACTAGATCGGTTGCGTCTTTGGCTGCATTTACTGCAAGTACCTGCCCCACAAAATGACGACCACACGTCAGTCCAAGTTGAAGCTCGTATGCCATGACAATAATGTACTTCCTCCATTCTTGTTTGATGCTCCCATTTGCTTTTGGTGGAACAACCAAGACAAAATGGATTAAGAGCAAGTGGACCAATTTTTAGTAATAAAAAAAAGGCTAAGCTAGCAAGTGGGCCGATTTTTAGCAATAAAAAAAAGACTAAGCTAGTGGGGTATAGATATAAGTAGGATTAAGTGGGCTAATATATGGTATATAGTGTAAATATGTAATGACAACAAGGACCATTTGGTCATTTTTTAGGCCCAAAAATAGAAAGAAACCAAATGGGAACATTATAGTGAAATGGCCTAAAAAGGAAAACGGGAACATCAAAGGAGAATGGAGGAAGTACTAGTTTTGGGTTTGATTATCAAACTCAAAAAGACAAAATATAGAATACCTTAGGTATAACCAGCAATGCTTCAGCAAATTCTGCAATGGCTAGTTGTTCTCTTGACCCCAAAGTTGTAGCTAGGTTTTCCAAGTACTGTGATAATGCGGCCTCAACTGCCCCTCCACCTGCAACCACCTGCAATTTGTTTTACAAAAATTAACATCGAGATTTTACTTCATTATGAGAGAAGAAAGAATATAAGGTAGAACAGCAAACAAAAATAGTTGTGTACGGCACAGTTTTACATAAGCATTATTGTAAAAACCACATGCATCCCAAAAATCCATATAAGAGATACCCACTAAACAATTCTTCCATAGGGCTATATGAGATAAATAAACATGCATTATTGCAATATTTTAATGTAAAACTGCCTTAAAAGAGAACATTTTTATTTTGAGAAAAGAAAAACGACTTAGGCAGACTTATAGAAGCGAATATTTTCAAGATATAACTTATTTGAAATTTTGGTCGGTCATAGAAGGAACAAGCCTAAGAAGCGCTGTCAACAGACAATGGCAAAATTTTCCTAGTAGTGGTGGCAAAAGGAGTAGTACAATACGAGTTCAAAAACTTGCAGAACATAGATTCAATACACCACAGCAGGGACAAAATTAGTGACAGTTCTTTTGACAAATGACACGCGATACAAAAGAACGGGTTAATGCAGTAAATTAAGCTGCAAATGATTTGTCTAGATCAAAAACCTTAACACCAATGGTTTATTGACTTTATACAAAAGAAGATTAAGCTTTATATATTTTAAGACACTTCTTGTTAAAAAATTCTTCTACCAAAAGAGTGAATTAGCTCATGTTATCCTCCTCCTCACCAGTCGTGTAAGGAAGACATAAGGAATTAAGCATCGTATCTAACTTAAATCATGAATTAAAAAACAAGATCATTATTTGGAGCGAAGAAAACACCGAATACAGCACAGCAGCACAGATCAACAAATTAGTCTACCCAATATATAAGAGGCTCACCGTATTTGATTCAAGTGTTCTCTTTACAATGCACAAAGCATCATGCAATGCTCTTTCCATCTCATCAAGCATGTAATCATTGGCACCCCTTAGAATCAGAGAAACCTGGATAATATACAACATGAAATCTTAAAATTGCCGTAATAAGATTTATCTTGTCTGATACAGACACGAAATATTGAAATCGTTCATAATAACTATAGAACTTTGTTTTTTTTAACAAGTACCCACCGCACTAGTTGTTTTTGGCCCCTTAATCATTATGACATCATCATCTGCAACACGCTCCTCAACAACTTCTTCTGCCTGTCCAAGAAGTGATGAATCAAAAGTTTCCTCCCCTTCCATATCAGCAAAAGTAGAAACCTGCACCCATTGGAACACACAAGGAAGATGAGTTAATTGGTTTCATGCTCCAGAGTTTAGAATACCTAAACAGTAAACATAACTTGGCTTTACAAAGAGCTGATGGGATAGTAGACATGAATAAATCTAACTCGCAACATTCCTATTGACCTGATTATAAGGGGTCGCTTGGGATGGGGGGAATTAATACTGGAGTAATAGAGGCTAAAACAAGAAGAATGGGAGGATAATGGTCGTTTGTGATAGTTGTGGAGGATGGAAAGAGGAGGTGTGGGAGGAATTATTACCTCCATTACTTAGGGGGGAGGTGGGTAACTATTACTCCCATAATGGAAGGACTACTACACTATCATCCCCTATTTCTATCTACGTACTAAGATCACAAGGACAATAGACTACAAAACCCATTTCATCAAGACTGGACATTTGTCAAAATTTTCAGTTGCTTTGAAACAGTGTCTTACAGCAATGACTACAACAAGAACTCTGAAAATCAACAACAGGGGAGAAAATAGTAACCAGAACACATAAATTATACAGCAAAGGGAAAATGACTCCTTAGACAGTTAGCCTAACATTATTCCCTGACCCAATATGGGTCTCAACTCTCAACTCTTAAGATAACTACAGTAACATATTACTATTTCATCTTTAAGACTCAACTCAACTGTTTCGCTCAGGCTCATCCAAATACTCTAAAAACGATGGAAGACCCGCTTAGGTCTACTTTTATACTCACAAAACACTATTCATTTGTCTCAAAATGCGTCTTGGAAATCCAAGACCCAAGTTGAGACAAAAGAACAGCATCAGTTACACTACTGCTGGTCTGGTAAAAATCTGGAGCAAGTCTGAGGGTAAGACTCCTTCCAGATCCAGGGTTAATGTCGATCTCACTGGTAATGTGGTAATACAGTGAAAGTAAGCGAAGTTTATTCCAAAGCAGTAGCCAATGTGCAGCCTAAATTATGGTAAATCAAGAAGCGGCTTACCATCGTTGCACCCGTGGCCTTGACTACATGGCGCATATCATCCTTTCGCACACGTCTGACAGCAATTGCACCAGACTCTACAAAGTACTGAAAAGGGAACATTGTCGTATCAGAAGCCACAAATCATAGTTGCAAGAAAGTTAGGTTCTCAAATACTATCAACTGCAAAGAAAACCACAGTTAAACATCTAGAATTACGAGGTTGAATTAGACAAGTCGAACAAGCAAATATAGAGATGTGGGTCAAAGTGAAATCAGTTGGATGCAAAACGTAACAATCTATTACGTTCAAAATTAGACACAGGAATGACCAGCCAAAAGAAGTCATTCCGAAAATTTGGCATGTTAATAACAGCTATCCAGAATCACTCAATGTCACACCATTGTATATATAAACAAGTCAAGAAAGTATTCACGGTAGCCAACTGGTTAAGTTCAACAGGAGCTTTAGTTAAATGATAGAAAACTTGCCTTGAGTGCCATGTCATCAATCCCTTTAGTGGTCAGGATGACATTAGCTCCAGCTTTAATCAACTTCTCAATTCGCTCCTTCGTCGTATCTGCTTCCCTGCACACCAACAGCAAAGCAGAGGAACAATCTTAACGTAATAACATATGTACCCAGCCACAAAAATCCAATTATGTGGCAGTCAAATACTTAAATACTGAAAATGATCCTCCTAGCTTAAATTAACAGAGGTCCTAAAAGTTCTTAGTTTACATATTTTTCTGATACAAAGGTACGAAAGCGCTATTTACTTACTTAAGAAAGTATTAAAGCTGAATACCTGTTACGGATTTTCTCGAGTTCTCTTGGATCACTGACTACGACTTGAACGCCCAGCTGCATTTTTGTCTTTTGGAGATTCATATCAAGACAGGCAATTTTTGCCGGAGAAACTCGGGTGGGCATTCCTTGAGCAGCACGACCCGTGTTAAGAGCATAACCCTTTAGAAGATAGCTATCTTTGGCACTTTGTCCATGAGCTTTGAGAATGTTGACACTCTGTAGCAATAATAAGAAGTCAGTAATACATCACAATAGAGGCCAAAGCACAGTTACAAACTGCAATACAGCAACTGCATTTAAAGGACAGACCTTGATTGGGTACTTTACATCACCACGTGCATTAGTCATCTTTACTGACAATACCGCTTCTACTACCTGACCAAACAAAAGGATATTATCAATATATAGTAGCAACGTCATTTGTAATAGTAACATACTCTGTAGCAATAAAATTGATTGACAAATAAAATAAGCAAGAGCATACCAGTTTAGCAAAGAAATCGCTGTCCACAACCAACAGTTTTGATGACATACTTGTCTTTGCACAATTTATAAGTGAATCTTTACCGAGCTTTTCAACCTAGAGAAAATTATAGAACAATAAGGGTAATCACTTACTTTCACTGCAAATGGAAAATACCATAAAAGCATGTGAACAAAAAAGAAGAACAGGACATACCTTCACTGACAATTTTTCTTCAATGTATTTGCAAGCTTCTCTCATAGCAAGCTGTAAAAAGTTAACCACGTCACATCATTTTACATTAGCATGTCTTACGAAACATAATCCTCTACAATGTCATATGAACATCAAGTATTGGAAAATGGAACTACACTAACCCTATATCCACTTATGATAGATGTTGGGTGGATCTTATTCTTCACCAATTCATTTGCTTTCTGCGGCAATAAAAACAATTATTAAATTGCAATGGAGACATAACAAGATCATCACCTGATTGCAGTGACAAAGAACAGCCATACAAACCTTAAGTAACTCTGCAGCAAAAATAACTACTGAAGTAGTGCCGTCTCCTACTTCCTTATCTTGGAGTTCGGCCAAATCCACGAGTACCTAATAGACATGGGAAAAGCAGTCATTTAATCTTTAATGTGAATACAAGTATAGACAAAACCCACTCGTCAAAAAGTTTTTCAGTACCTTGGCAGCAGGGTGTTCAACTTCCAACATTTTAAGAATGGTAGCACCGTCATTTGTTATTGTGACATCCCCAATGTCGTCAACCAACATCTGTACAAATACTATCAATATTAGAGATTTAGAAACAACAAAATCCATGTTACAATATAGAGTCTCTAGAATTGTGAGGGGAGATGCATAGTAGAACACGCGTAACTCTCGGGCTTCGTATATCCCCGCTGAATTTTCCATTTCCATTTGAGCCAAAGACTAACTGTATTTGGATTTGCAATAGAGTCGCATAAAGCAAAATTGCTCACCATACTTAGAAATTAGAATAATTCGTATATGCAGATCGATGAAAATTTAAACGCAATCTTTTTCGTGGGTCATTCAAAAGCAGCCAATTCGTGTGTTCTCTCACGCCCATTACATTGTGATATGCAAGAGTGTTTGCCCCCCTAGAGTAATATTGTCGACTTTTGTAGTCTATATAACCATTGGATATCCTACACAAATTCTTATTGAAGACATGCATATCCGTCACAAGCTGAAGACGGGTCAAGCAATATCCAAGTGGGGTAGATAAGACAAAAGCAGAATGCTACTTCCCACTTGGGTATTACTTGACCTGTCTTCAGCTTGTGACGGATATGACCGTCTTCAATGAGACTTGTTAGATATCCTAAACTTCAAAGCGAAGATGATGTAGAGTTGCTAACTGGCTAAGCAAAATTATTTGAATCGTAGTTTAACAATAGGATTCAACAACGAGAACTTGTAAGCAACAACAAGTCACTCACTCCTCACAAATCAACTCTATTAATTACCAATAACTTCTCTCGAGTAATCTGGGGCAGAAAAAAATGCAGAAAAATCGATGCCTAGTGTGTTCAATGTGGTTACTAAGATCAGTTTAGAACTTCCAACTGTCAATATCATCGTTTTATGGTCGAATACGATTTAGTTCAGGACGGCGCACTACAAAAACATGCTCAATTAATCAACAATACAGCTACACTAATCTCAACCCTAAAAAGTTATAAAAATGTTCTCACAGGACTCACTCCTTCCGTCTCAATCAATTGTTATCGTAATTATTCTTTGAGAGAGACGGTTAAATAAAAAGGAAAACAAATGATTGAAACGGAGCGAATATTAGCAAATCAAACAACGAGATTCAAATTATAAAGTTAAGAGATCGAACCTTGTCGAGACCAACCGGACCAAGCGAAGATTTAACGATGTTGGCGATAGCTTGACACGCAACAACTGCAATTAAAATAAAAATGTAAAAACCAGATAAAATCAAAAAAATCGTAAAATAAAAAACAAAGATATAATGTTGAAGAAGAGAAGAGATATGAATAGAGACCGTTTTGAGAGCGAACATCTTGGCCAGATTGACGGTCTCCGAGGATGTCTGGTCCCGGCATGTTTGAGTTTAAACAAGGTAGAAAATGGGGAACAAGGGTTTTGGTTTTGAGAGAAGAGAAGACGAAGATCCGAAGGTTGTAGTGTGCTGTGTTTGAGAAGAGGTGGTGAGATTTAAGAGGGAAATTTATGAGTCCAGTTTGTAGGGGACTATCTTACTTGAAACTTCTTTATGGGCTTTACTGAGTTCCTTCTTTGATTTTATTTCACTTGATAGAGACTTCGAGTCGGGTTGAGTTTTTTATAGACCAATCAGATTTCAAATCATTTTGTTTTATTTTTTTTATAAATCAAGTCTTTTCTTTAACCTATTTATTTTGGAGTAGCATTTTATTTACGATTCACAAAACAACGATATTGTTAATCAGATTACTAACATTTCACTACCTCATAATGATATTCCGGATACCCTCCTATGGAAGTTGTCCGTATATGGATTTTTTTCTACCAAAACAGCAACATGGCTAGCACAAGGTTTGTTCGATCAAAGCCTTGAAAAAATGTGAATTTAACTGGATTTGGAAATTGAATATATTCCTCCAAAGTTTAAAATTTTCCTTTAGAAAACCTGTGTTGATGGCCTCACAACGAAAGACAGACTTCTTAAAAGTCGTATTAATGTCCCACCTAATTGTGTTTTGTGCAACCATCATATTGAAAATAAAGATCATTTCTTTTACGAATGTCCCTTGATGGGTTCAGTTATCTAAGACATTAATATTATTAGCTTTAACAATTTCTTGTCAAATTATGATAATATTACAAGTCCAAATTTTCTTATGAAACTCAATTATCTCAAAGATTTAATTCCAAAAGACTATTTCATTAAAATTATCTTTATTTGATGGAATGCATGGTTTTATAAAAATGACATTATCTTTAACAATGTTCATTTCAATATCAGCAAAATTATTATTTTTTGTAATATTAGCATTAAGATATGGAATGAGACTAGATATAAAGATCTCAACAATCCCGAAAAAGACAAGCCAACTAGAATTAATTCTAGTAGCGAAGAAATCTAGTGGGAAAAACCTATAAAGGATTTTCTAAAGCTAAATTTTGACGGTTCAAGAATAAAAGTCAATGAAGCTGCTTTAGGATATTGTATAAGAGATCATAATGGTAAAGTCCTTATGTTAGGAGCAAAAAAGTGCGGATCTAATAATATTCTTGTTGCGAAAGCTCTCGATTTAAAAGAATGTGCTTTAGTCACTAAACAATTAGAAATCTCAAAGCTAATTGTGGATGGTGATAATTTATCCGTTATTAACCCACTTCGTAGTATTTGACAAATTCTTTGAGAAATCTCTAGTATTATCAGAATAATGTGAAATTAGGCCTTCATTTGTCCGATGAAGTATTGTTTTAGTGAAGCCAACAAGGTTGCTGACTTCACGACTTTTATTGGACATTCATGTCCAACTCTTTCAAGGTGGTTTGAAAGCCGGTGATTTCAATTTACTTCACTCATTCGAAAGCATAAGATAGATTGATCATACCCTAAAGAATCAATCTAATTTTCTTACCTAACAACTTACGGTACTTACCCAGTTACCCGAGAAAAAGGAACATACATCGTATGTACTACCTCCAACTTTTTTGTTTTTGAGCATATATGTATTTTTGTTGAGCTTATTACCTCAAACTTTATTTGTTTTTGAGCATATATGTATTTTTTTGAGCATAATAAAGTTATATGTAATATTTTTGAGTTTTATTGTAATTGTTTAGAGCTTAATATTTAAGTGAATAAACTCAGAAATTTCATAGTGAAACTCAGAAACTTTAAAACAAAACTCAACTTTATTATAATGCTCAGAAACGGACCTACTCAGAAACTAGGGCAGAGCAAAAAATCCGATTATCCAAACTGATCCGATATCCGATCCGAATGTTTGGATATCTGATCCGAAAGTTAAGTTTGGTTTGGATATCTAATCCGAAATCTTTGGTTTTGGTTTGGATATGGATATTAGAATTAAAACATTTGGATATCCGATCCGATCCGAAACTATAGTTTTCTAGTATAATTTCGAGAAAATAAAATTTTATTTGATACAACAACTTAATTAATGTTTAAAATATTAGAGAAATATCTAGGTGGTACTTAAATTTTATGTCGAGAACATTGGAATAAGAATACTAAAGAAAATCATCATGTAAGTAAATGAATATAATCGTGTTTCAAACTTAATTTTAAAGTAAATTCTAAAGTATGGATATCCGATGGATATCCGCATCCGATCCGATTATTTTGGATACCCGAACATTGGATATCCGAAACATTTGGTTTGGATATTGGATATCTAAGTTCAGTATTTTTAATATGAATATCCGATCCAAACTAGCACTTTGGATCAAATACCCGATCCGTACTCTGCCCTATCAGAAACTATAGAATTAGAGGTAATACATCAGATGTATAATTCTCTTACTGTCAGTTACCCCGAACTTACCGAGTAACCTGACTGATTGAGACTGCCTTTCTTTCACCTTAATCCAACTAAAATCGTGCACTCGTGCGTCACCAATTACGCCCAATCTGCTACCCACTCCCCTCTTCAGACACATCTCCCGATAAACAAATGACGACGATGACGATGAGAATTGCATCGCCTTCGCAACCGCCGTCGTCCGCCATAGCCGATCTCCGACCACCTTCAGCTTCACTTTTCCGGCGCGTTACTCCTCCTTCTTCCTTCTCTGCCGCAGCTCTCTCTTTCACCATCCTTCCTCACAAATTCAACCTTCCCGTTCTTCGTCGTCGTTCTTCCTTCCGTTGTTTCTCCGGTAATTCTATTTCTTCCTCTTAATTAATTTGATTATCAATTTTCAGTACTTTCAGATTATTTTTTCGATTATATTCGTCGAATTGATGATCGCTTCTGTTGTGTTCAATTGCTGAATTGTTTTCTGCGATTAATTATATTTTTACTGAATTTTGAGTATCATTTTGCTTAGTTTTGCTGTTTTCTTAACTGATTATGTGATTTCCGGCGAAATCGATGTTCGATTCAGATGCTCATGTAGCTTGAGTTTTCAAGTAATTATGATTACGGCTTATTTTTGGATTAATTGTTCGATTATATTCGTCGAATTGATTATCTCTATTGAGTTCAACTGCTGAATTGCTTTCTGCTCATAATCTTCTGTTAATTTACTTGTGTTTCTGTTTTACTGAATACAGTAGTATTTTGCTTAGTTTTGTTGTTTCCTTGATTGTATAAGCGATTTCCGCCAAAATCGATGTTCAATTCAGATGCTCATGTAGCCTGAATTGTCAAATAAATATCGTTTTGACTCGTAGATGTGAAAAAAAAAAAAGCGTGATTATGTTATGTCAGGTTATATTTATACTGACAGAGTCACAGAGCCGAAGTTACTTGTTGAATAGGATTAATTTTGCTCAATTGGTGAAACAATGAAACATGTATAACGTATCTAAATATATGCTGCTATGAATGAGATGAAATATAATTTACGATGTCGATTGTGATTTATGAGAATAAGAAGGGAAGAAGGTGCTTTAGAGATAGGGGTTGAGCGTTTAACTGCTGAAATATTTTTCTTCTCATAATCTTCTGTTAATTTTACTGGTTGTATACTTAACACAGCAATATTTTGTTGTTTTGGCTGTTTTCGAGACTGTTTATTTAATTTCCGCCTTCTCATGTAGCATGAAAGTTCAAATATATATGATTTTTGACTCGAAATGTAACGTGTACCTGAGTTTGTCAGGTTTATTTTATACAGGCAGGTCTGAAGTTTGCGCAACTTAACAATTATACTGTAGTGACTGAATGAACCTTCCTGAAACATGATTTACAATGTCGGATTGTCGGTTGTGATTTTGAGATTGGGTTGGAGTGTATTGATTGGGCATTATATGACAGTGCAATGGCCTTGTGTTTGATTTCTGCAGCTCTTAGTCCAGAGTTGAAGACGACAATTGACAAAGTTGTTACGTCACACAAAGTTATTTTGTTTATGAAGGGAACCAGGGATTTCCCTCAATGTGGATTCTCTAATACTGTTGTACAGATATTAAGGTCGGTGAACGTGCCTTTCGAAACTATTAATATTCTGGAAAATGAGTTCTTGCGTCAAGGATTGAAGGAGTACTCGAGCTGGCCAACCTTCCCTCAGCTTTACATCGATGGGGAGTTCTTTGGTGGTTGTGATATCACTGTCGGTGAGTCTTGTTCTTCTCTGAATGCGTTGGTTATTTGTGATGATATTTGATCATGGCGCTTTGTCCTTCTAATGTACTGTTCCGATCAAGTGAGCTTACCTGCTTTGGTAAAGTGGACTTAAAAATCTTTTCCAACTTGGTAGCTCCTCGTGTAAAGCTTGACGAGTAGCATTCGCTGAACTCCAAATTTCCGTTCTTTAGTTTTTCCGGTTTTGGAATCTCCTGTTTTTTCTTTTGAACATTTTCTAACCCTGAGCGGTTCCTTGTTACAGATGCATTTAAAAGTGGGGAACTTCAAGAGACTCTGGAGAAGGCTATGTGCTCTTAATAGATCACAAGATTAGCTACATGTTGTAACCTTGAGTAATACATGGCCCACTCGGACAAAATGTACATCATTCATTCTTTGTTTTAGAATACTTTATGGTTTCTCGGAACACCGTATCAGCTTGTGTTGACTTATAATTTTGCTAGTTCTTTTTCTCGTCTCCTTAATATAGCATCTGGTTCAGTACTTCCGTGGTTGTGGACTCCCTTGTTGGAGCGAAGGTCTTGAGTTCAATACTTGCCAAGCCTTTACTTAATTCGTGGTGGAGTCTCCACCCATCCCAAAATGATTTTGTTAATTTTTTTTATTTTTTTTTTGGGTGTTGACTAGGAGTATCCCCTAACGACAACTAGAATAATCTCTTTCGGGGTACTGAAGGCAATTTAATGGGCTTCACCCCTCCCAAGTTTGGCTTTTTCATTCACAAGAGTCAAGAATCAAACCCCGGACCACTTGTTTAAGAGATGAGAGACTTACCACTCATACCAGCGAAGTTTGGTAAAATGAGACAATAAAATCCGGGTTTTTTTTGTCAGAAACTACCTTTTAATTAGGGTCATTTTTGAACAACTACCTTTCATTTCTTCATTTTGCAAAGACTACCAAAAATTCACTTCCGGCGATAAAAAGTCAACTTTCCGGCGTTGACTATGATGACAATTTGATCCTCCACACCCAATTTGATCCACTTGTAATCCAATAATTGGTCCCCTTCTATTTCCTTGGTCTTTGAGCCAAAACCAAAGGCAAACAAATGATCGGGGTGAGGGAGTGTGTATTTTGATTATCACAAATTCTCATTGAAGACATGACATATCCGTCACAAGCTTGTGACGGATACCATTTTACCTCACAAAGTATCCACTTTTTCTCTCTCTGCAACACTATTCATGTGGCCCCCTTTCTCCACTAACCCATTTTGTTACCATTTTATCTCACAAAATATCCGCCACAAATGGTAACCCGTCACAAGGGAGACCAATTGTTTGATTATAAAGTGTAGGACTTGCAATGCTTTTTGGCTTATGTTCATTAGAAATTCACTTGTTCTATGATTTTTGGTTTATTAATGTCGTCTTAGGCTGAAATTTGGTTTATTAATTGAAAAATAGTCATGATGGGCAATAATGTGGATCCTGATCATAATGTTGAGATGAAATCGCGGCCTAATGAGGAAGAGGACGAGGATGAGGACGAGTGTGGAATTAAGTTACTGGCCCAACTGCCGCAGGAACTATTGCTGGAGATCCTGATATGACTTCCCAGCAAGTCTGCTAGTCGTTCCAAACTTGTGTGTAGGGATTGGTGCTCCTTAATTTCGACCACTTACTTTACTAGCTGCTACATGAAGCATCGTTGCCAAGATACTTCTAGGACCTTTACCTTGTGTATACGCTCGACTACAGATCTCAAAACTCAAACTCCGGACGCCGTCAAAATATTAAGGCTGTCTCCAATCATCCGGATGTGTCCAAGACGGACCAATACGTTGGAAGAGTACCACAAGTTCAAGCTTAGCAACGGCTGCCAACCCGCTCTACTGAGAAGACATGCTTCTGTGTTGCTCATTAGCGCTTACTGGTTTCCATCCGCACCGGGTTCTAAAACCAGTTAGTTACTCCGTATTATTTAACTTTGTTGTTGTATAAGTGTGTACTTTATCCTGTTTTGCTCAAAATTATTAAGGAATGAACTTGGTATTGTCCGATTGTCGAGAGTTAATGGGTTTCCGTATTGTTTTTTGTTTAAGTTATGCTCTGCTTGCATTGTTGTATGAGGTTGATTGCTCATTTTCGTGCTCCTTTTGTTTTCAGCTTCCGTGACAAGTGCAGGTTAACTCGGACGAAGAGCGAGAATGATTAGGTAACATCAGATTATTAGAAGAAGTATATGTCTTAAGGCATGAAAAACAGTCACTACTCACCTGTGATTGTGATTAATTAGGTTTACAGGTCAGGGCAGGCCTCTATATGCAATCAATTCATAATGCATCAGCATAATAAACTATCAAGTCAAAGATACTCGACATTCGAGCTAGTCAGGTATCGACGGTTTGCTGACGTCACCGATCCATCAGGTCGTGATTAAAAATGCAAATGAGTACAGTTCAATTTTGTTAAATTATAGACATCTCATCAACTTTTAAGTAAACAATCAAAAGGTAGCAGACTAGTAGTGTTTTATCTCTGGATCAAGAGGCATAGACTCCATGTTTGGATCATTACCTTCATAAGCCTTTATGAAGATGTGAACCACCTTCCTTTAAGATTGAGAACTTTGTACCAGAAACGAAGGAATTGTCAGCTCCCATACAACATCAGTATCCCTCATTAGGGTTAAGGTAAGCCCCCTTGATTAAGGCCCCATTTGTTTCATGACTACATAACTAACTGAAGTGTTAAGAACGATTAATACCTAAGAGTGGAGGGGGTAAATTAGGTGTACTTTAAAATTTATTATGACTAACTTGTTTAGAATCACAATCGAAAAGCAGCAGATTGGATTAAGCAAATAAAGATGGATAAGAGTTAATAAACAAACAAGACGATGTTTTTAAAGATTGGTTCAGCTTCTACTCTGAATCCTACGTCCAACCGTTATTTATTACTTTGTTTAGAAATTTACTCAAATTCCTAAACCTCTTACAATTAAAATAACACCCCAACCAACTTAAGTTGTACTTACACTTAAAGCAACTTAGGTTCAAGAGTATAGTTCTATCTCCACAAATAGGTTTACAAAGTCTAGAATCTCAAATGGCAACTTAGGTTCAAGAGTATAGTTCTATCTCCACAAATAGGTTTACAAAGTCTAGAATCTCAAATGTTCACTTGAATGAACTTGAAGATTACTAGTAAGACCAGTAAGTGGATTATACATCCGATGTACTACCACTAATTTTATAGTTCCCGAGCATCATAATAAAGTTTTTGAGTTTTATTTTAAAAATTATGAGTTTTACTATAAAGTTTTTGAGTTCATTCACTAAAACATTAAGCTCAAAAAAATTATAATAAAACTCAAAAATATTACCTACAAACTTAGTTAAATTTTAGTTTGACGGAAAAACAAAATAAATTCCAACTTATAAGTTTTAATAAGTTGAGAAAAAATACACATATGCTCAAAAACAAATAAAGTTTGAGGTTAGAAGCTCAGAAAAAATACAAATATACTCAAAAACAAGTAAAATATGAGGTAATACATCCGATGTATGTTCCCTTTTCTCCTAATAAGACCTAAATACGAGATCACGGAACAAGTTTGAATGCCACAGTAGTGCGAACTAATTCAAGGAGAGTTTAACTTTTGAAAAACCGAGTGAAAACTTTTAAAACAAAAACTTTCAAACATGAAAACACTTAAGAAAAATAAAGCTTTGAATGCCAATGATTTGCAAACTATTATTCTCAATAAATGCCCTTAAACGTTTTAGTGATAAATGAGAAATGAGAAATGAGAGGACTATTTATACAATAAGAAGTGTCCAGAGGAAGGATCATATGATACTTCATCGCTCCATTATTCAAGAGTTATAAGATATTTTCTCATTTAAAATTGTTTAAAAGTACATTCAGTTTGTAAACTCAAAAAAGAAATCATTTTCCAATACAAGGAGTGTTTTCCATAAATTTTTATGTAAACTCACAATTTTACTATAAATAGAAAAGGTGAAAGACCCATTTTTGGCAATAAAATCAACTTATACAACTAGGATTGTTATTTCAAAAATCAACTTGTTAGTAAATACTTTTAAGTTCTAAAGATTTGTAGGATGCTATCTTTTGACAGCAAGAGAGTTTGAACAAGTTTTGGCATTTGTTATTTTCTTCGAAAATTTCTCCTCTAAGTTGAACTATAAACCACTGTAGCATGTAGTGTCGTTTTGCCGATACTAAGACAAGTTAAATGAGTTCTATAATCACGCTTACAACATTTAACTAAGCCTAGACCACCTTAATTCTTGATCATCATCTTTGAATGTACTTGGCATCTCCAATTGAAAGATTCAAATCTGCAATTAGAAACTAAGAGGACACATAATTAAATGATTAGGGACTTGACATCATCAACCAAATATAGTCTAACACCAACCTCTTTAGAGAAGTCAACTCATGTTAGATTCAACGGATCGAGTAAACGTCGTTCAACTCCTTCTGGTCCTCGGCATAATACTCGGCCCACCAATACTCGGACGCCTACGGAGCAATCACATGGGCAAGTTGTGGCGAATTCTCATTGTGCTCCGCTTTAATCTCCGTTGTAAAAATATAATATCTAAAACATTCTATCATGGTAATTCGGGCTTTCTCCAATAGCTGGGGATCCTGCTCCACTTACACGATTACTTGTTTTAACCGACGATCGAGTCCAACGACCTCGTCATTTAGCTTCTTGGTTTCTCCGAGAGACATGTCACCATCACTGATATCACTAAGCTCTTTCGGGCTCACCGCTCGAAAGAACGGTTAGACGGATGCAACTAAAGACGCTCGTGAAGACATTGATGCCTCGCTACTACCATCGGAGCTTCCACCTCCCTCGGAGTCCGCACGTTGTTTCCCTGAAAAGAAATCGTCAAGAGCAATGTTATTATTATCGTCATTTTGGTAAAACAAAACATCTGAAATTACGATATCGTCCATAGACACATGTACTCCATAGATAATATGTTTCAAAGAAAACACATAGAAAACCAGTAATTATTTTTACGTCTTAAAAACCAAACAATTAAATAATTATTTAAAGAAACAAAACCTGTAAAACCCAACAAGAAGACTAAATAAGAATATCAAGACAATAAATACACAGCATACATAAATTCTTATTTTTTTTTTGTAAGATATTTAAATAATAATGAGTAATATCTCATTAGTTTTTCATTTTAGCCACAAAAATTTAGCACGACCACTTGCGCCACGAAATTATTTTGTGGCGATGTACCTTAGCCACGGAATATAGCACTTTTGCCACGACTTTAGTGGTCGCCCATGATGCTCATTTGTATTAGGGGTAGTATCTCATTAGTTGTTGATTTTTCTCGTTGTATTTGTTTTGAGGAAAAAAAATGAGAGTATTTTAAAAAAAAAAAAAAAAAATTTAGATCACAAACTAATGATTTAAATTTATAAATTCTCCAAAAAAATGACTAAGACGGAGGGAATATAATTTTGTGTTCTTCGTTATCCAGGTAGGCCTTTCCATGCAGTCAATTCATTGATGCATTAGCATAATAACCTATCAAGTCTAACATACTTGACATCTGAGGTTGAATGCCAAGGCACAAGTTTTTAAACTCATCAATAAACTTGATTGTATCGGAATAACAAGTTCAAACGCCTACTTAAACGAAGGAATACCTCATTGGGTATGACTTGATCAACAACACTCTAGGATTAGGTCTTTCCACTTGCTACCTCAACCACTTCATCCTCATCTGCTATGTCCATAACATCAACAGTAATTTTGAGCAAATACGAACATGTGAGCAATGTTTAGGAAATACTCACGGTTTTCTAAAAGAAACGCCGGAATATTCAACTCCCATAAACAAGCATTATCCCTAATCACAACAAAAGTGACCTCACTTACCTCAACCCTCCCCATGATGACGTAATCAATTTGTTTTGAGAATTCACTCCATGGTAACTCGAGCGGATTTCCTTCGTTGTCCGGAGCATAGTATTCCGCAGCCGTGTATTATGGACCTCAAGGAGCAACCACGTGTGCCAGTACTACTAAAACATCAGCAAGCTCAAACTCACTCCTTAAATCTCTGCGCAAAAGTGTAATAGCCATGACATTTGTACAAACCAATACAACCCTTTACAACTAGCTCCGACCCCTCCTCCACATAAATCCTCGCTCGCCTATACATACGATCCAACTCCGGCTCATCATCATCTACTGCTTTGTTGGTTTCTCCGAGAGCCATGTCATCATCACTGACATCACTAAGCTCTTTCGGAGTCTGTGAAAAGTCGAAGGACTGGGAAGATGAGGATGAATATTTTCATATCATTCAAGTTCTAAGCATCAATACACATATAATACAATAGGTTAAACTAATACAATAGGTTAAACTAAATCTTTAACCTTCCTAAATCAACCCCTACAAACAAGGTAACAAATTATACATCTTACCTAAATACAAACATTATGTACAAAGGATAATACACAAAATCAGGATATTATTTTTAATATTAGTCTTTCACTCCCTCTTAAGTTGGAGATTTTGGTAAACCGAGTGGTGGGTAGGGATTGTTGGAATAATGGCTCAAAAAGTCTTTTGTCCCACATTGGAAAAAAACTAGCAAGTTGTTTTCTTGTCCCACATCGGAAAAAAACAAGTTTTATGGATTTATAATGTTCTTCTCTACCTTCTTGTTTGAACTTGTGATTAGACCTTTTGTGGAGGTCGATAAGTTCGGGCTAGGACACACGCGCGCGCGCGACTCTACTCGACTCGGCGAGCCGGGCCCGGGCTTTGGGTAGAGCACCTGTGGTGCGGGCCATCGGCTCCTTTTATTTTTTGGAACTTTGTTTTACTGTTATTCAAAGGTTCAATTTCCGAGACTGATTGGTGCAGTCTACGAAATTGACTACGGTAGTCTTCCAAACTGATTGTTCTATTTACAACGTTTTTATTTTTCCTCAACAAAGCTGGGATCAACTTAACATTTGAATCTGATAAACTTGTGCTCACCAAAAGGGAAATTTTATTGGAAAAGGCTTTTGTAATAGCGGTTTATTTGTATTAGATCTTCAGACTATTAATAACAATTTTGCTTTTGTTTATATTGCTGAGTCTGTTTCTTTGTGGCATGCTAGACTTGGACATTTGAACGTCGCATCGATTAAAAGACTAAAATTCCTCACTTCAGTATCACATGTTTCAACAAATGTGAGGTATGTATTGCGGCAAAACATGCAAAACAACTTTCAACAACTTTCAACAAATTCCTCGGTTTAGTAGCACCTGTTTCGACACGTTTTTATTTTTCCTCTACAAATGCATCTTTTCTATCCCATCTTCTAAAGCTCCTGGCCCTGATAGTTTCTCTAGCCAGTTTTTTAAAGATTCTTGGTCAGTTAATGGGTTTGAGGTTTGTGAAGCTATTCTTGACTTTTTCAGGTTGGTAAGCTTTTGAAACAGTTAAACTCAACTTTAGTTACTCTCATTCCTAAAACTGCTCACCCCTCAAGTGTTCTTGAGTTCGGACCAATTGCATGATGTAACATCATTTATAAATGTATTGCTAAGTTGTTGTGTTCAAGACTGAGTAATGTTCTCCCAGACATTGTGAGCCCTAATCAAGGAGGGTTTGTTAAGGGGGGAATATTGTGAACAATGTTTTGATTTGCCAAGATCTTGTTAGGCTTTATAACAGTAAATCTGCTTCTCCCAGGTGTTTAATTAAAATAAACCTTATGAAAGCCTATGACACAGTTGAATGAAAGTTTTAACAAAACATGCTCCTTGCTCTTAAGTTCCCCAGGATTTTAATCGATCAAGTAATGACCTGCGTTACTACTACTTCCTATACTCTTATCTCTTAATGACAACAATTTTGGTTTTTTTTCAAGGTAAAAGGGGGTTGAGACAAGGTGGCCCTTTGCCTCCATTATTGTTTACTCCGAGTATGGAGTACCTTTCCAGAATATTTAATGTTGTGAGTGAGCAAGATGACTTCAGATTCCATCCCCTTTGTGGCACTATCAGACTGAACCATTTACTTTTTGTTGATGATTTACTGCTATTTTCTAAGGGCACTGCTCTTTCAATCATGTGGATGTTGATGGCCTTCTCTACATTCTCTGGTGCTAGTGGGTTGTGCCTGAACAGAGACAAATCAGATATATATTTTAATGGAGTAACTGGGGCAGTAATGAGTGATATCATGTAAGTATCAGGATTTAGAAAAGGTTCTTAGCCTTTCAAATATCTAGGTGTCTCGATCTCTTCTAAGAAGCTTTCAAAGAATGATTGTATGAAGTTAATAGACAGAATTACAACTAGGATCAGATCCACTACTACAAATCCAGGCAACTACAACGCCCCTTTAACAACGTTTATGCACGAAAATCACAATAGACGTTGTAGAATGTATGGCGCGATTTTTACTAAACTTAATTACAACGGGTATGGTTATATAACCGTTGTTATACGTTTTAACAACGGGTTAAATTTGCACAACCGTTGTTAATAATTTGGCGCAAAGTTAGTGAAAAGTAATCACAACGGGTATTTTTAAACCCGTTGTTAATACTTATTTGACAACGGTTGTTGATTTACAACCGTTGTTAAAACTTATTTAACAACGGTTGTTGTTGAACAACCGTTGTCAATACTTTCAATACTATA
Source organism: Silene latifolia (assembly GCF_048544455.1). Classification (NCBI taxonomy): domain Eukaryota; kingdom Viridiplantae; phylum Streptophyta; class Magnoliopsida; order Caryophyllales; family Caryophyllaceae; genus Silene; species Silene latifolia. The sequence goes on along the minus strand of NC_133527.1, from coordinate 186,768,995 downwards.
AACCACACAAACACGATCGCTCTGACCACAAAACACATACATAACCTAACACAAACACAGACAAACACAAACACAAAACACACTTTCTCATCGTCTCTTTCTCTCTTTCTCATCGCCGCTTTATCATCTCGCCACATCGTTGGTTTCATCGTCTCTTACTTTCTCTAATTATCGGGTAAATCTACCGTCACATTGTTGGTTTCATCGTCTTTCATCGTCATTGTTTTCTTTTCTTTTTTAATTTTTTTTTTTTTGCATGTATATATGATGGGTTTTTATCGATCATTATTATGTTATTATTCGCTTAATTAGCTCGTAAAACAAATTAAATAAAATAAAACAAAGAAGAAGCAAGATGATAGAGAGGAATGCATGATAAACTTAATTAATAATTCATTAATATATATATATATATATATATATATATATATATATATATATATATATATATATATATATATAAATACATAAATTAAAAAAAGAATTACATTTCTAAAAATGCAATTCTTATATTTTCATAGAGAGTCTTATTCTCTTCTATGATATCCCTCCTCTCCTTCTTAGGTATTTGGAGGTTTCGTTCGTGCTTGCTATATCGTCATATAGCCGCAACAACTCGCCGCTCTGTCAAACCATTTCTTTTGGCGTCCTTGAGTGCGGCTTGAGCATCCACAAGATAGCTCCTAAAACTGTCCTCGATGTGGAGCAACCGGATGAAGTCCGTTGTTGTTCTCGGTCATAGTAAGAGTTTTAAGGATGTAATCGTTCATTTTGTTGATGAACTTTGGAGTTGTTAGTTTGAAAGATTAATTAGGGGTTGGAGATTGTTTTAGCAGTTAGGGTTTGAAGATAGTGAGATAATGGAATGTTGGTTGAGATAAAGTATGTATTTATACTAAGTAATGTGTCCTTTGAGTTGTTTTTTAATTAATATAATATATGCATGTTTAGAAAGTTGTGCCATAATCATCATATCTCCCTGCTTCAAATCTAATGTAAACCCTTCTCATTCCATATATTGTCTATTCATATGCACAGTACAGGGATGGCAGTAATAATGCATGCATCGGAATTATAACGGGCCCCGTAATTATGAATGCATCTAGTAATATTTAATTTAATTTTTTTTTTATTTTGTAAAAACAAACAACAACGGTTATGTAGATACAACCCGTTGTCTTTAGTTATAACGACGGTTCCTTGTAAATTAACCGTTGTTATAACTTTCCCACCAAAATTGAGTCACACTTTCAACAACGGGTTTTGATACTTAAAACCGTTGTTAATAGTTTTAACAACGGGTTGCTTAAGAAAACCAACCGTTGTTAAAACCTTTAACAACGGACGCTTTAACAACGTCCACTATTTTATATAACAACGGTTTTTAGCCGTTGTTATAGCCTGTATCTGTAGTAGTGATCATGGGGTTCTAAACATCTCTCTTATGCTGACAAGCTTGCTCTTATAAAACATGTTCTTACCAGTTTGCACTCTTATTGGGCTAGTATATTCCTTATCCCCAATGGAGTTATGACTATAATTGATTCAATTTGCAGAAATTTCCTTTGGGGATGGAAAGATTTCTACATGAGAGCACCCAATGTACACTGGGATAAATGTTGCAGTCCTAAAGAAGAGGTGTGGTTTGGGTATAAGAGCATCCGCAAAGGTGGGGAGGTGCCTTCCCATATGTACTCTCTCTCCTCAAATGGGGAGCCTCATTATTACACACACTTCTCCTTAATTAGAGGCTCCACCATTTGTAGGGGAGGTTCCCATATGAAAAAGTGGGCCAAGTTCTATTAAAAAGGGGGCCAAATATATTCATGTGAGATCTTGTTTGATTCGTCTTTACGAGTACATTAAAAATATCGAACTTTTATAATTTTTGCAAATACGTAGTTAACGATATTTACCGCGTAAAACACGCGTTGGCAAATGTGAAAAAGTAAAGTGGTAAAGTGGAGTTGAAATGGGGAACCCCATTGTTGCAAAGATGTAGTTATGAAACACAAATTCTCATTGAAGACATGACATATCCGTCACAAGCTGAAGACGGATACCATTTTACCTCACAATGTACCCACTTTTTCTCTCTCTGCAACACTATTCATGTGGTCCCCTTTCTCCACTAACCCATTTTGTTACCATTTTATCTCACAAAATATCCGTCACAAATGGTAACCCGTCACAAGGGAGACCAGTTAGTTATGAAATGAGGAGGGTAAATGAAAAAGTTAGTGGAAATTAGGTGGACGAATAAGAAAAAGAAAGAGAAAATATGGGGAGCCCCATTGTTGCGGATGCTCTAAAAGCTTTTAAGATTTGGAACAAAGCAATGTTGGGAAAATACATATGGGGCTTGCTAACAAAAAAGATCATCTTTGGGTCAAATGGATTAATCATGTGTATATGAAGGATACCCATTGGACCAACTACTCCCCTAATTCTGAATGTAGTTGGTCTTGGAAAAAGATAGCTCACACTATGGTTACCTTTAAGCAAGCCTACACTTAAGACTGTTGGTTAGCTACTGATAAGTCATATACTGTGTCATCTGGCTATCAGTGGTTAAAGCAAGTGCACCCTAGGGTGCAATGGAAACATGTTTGGTGGAGTTCTATGAATATCCCAAAATGGTCTTTCATTTTTGGGGCTGTTTCAACTCCATAGATTTTTTACTAAGGACCGTATGATTCGTATGGGATTTGGACAATATTCTATCTATGTGCTATGTGGTGGTGCTGAAGAGAGTCATGTACATCTTTTCTATCAACGTCCATTCAATGCTCGTTGCATACACAACCTGCAAACTCTGCTCGCAGTTCAATTTCAGCCTGAAAACTTGTGTAGTTAGAGCTCCAATGAAAGACCTAAAAGTCAGCTCAAGAGAAAGATCATTAGTGCTTGTCATGTTGGTATCACTTATGCTATATGACAAGCGAGAAACAAAGCTAGGATTGATTTATGCGTTGGCAGCCCGCGACATACTGTACAACAAACTGTCAAAGCTGCAATTTCCAGATTCAGAGCTAGAAACACTTCAGCACTTACAGTACAGGAGATGGACTGTCTTGCTTAGCTGGCTAGTTCATAATTCTGTAATTTCTATTTTTGTCTCATGTATATCTGTTCTGAACTTCACATGGCCCCTTGATGTAAATTGTTTTTGATATCAATATATACTTACCTTTTACAAAAAAAAATAACACTAAAAAAATGGAACAATTTTACAATTATAGTCCGACTGTAACGTAGGATAATTCTTAACAGTTAACACCCTAGTATAAGAACTACAATCTAAAACTGCTAATTTAATTAAAAAATTGGTCATAAATTGCAAAGAAAAAACAGTAAATACTAAAAAAAAATATTTTCGGATCGGATAAAATATTTAAACGTTTTCATTCTAATATTCATATCCGATCCAAATACCAAAAGTTTCTGATCGGATATTCGATCTAAACTGAACTTTAGGATCGAATATCCGAAAAATTGGATCGGATATTGAATCGGTTCGGTTACTCGGAATTTTTTGGTCAGCCCTAGTTCCAACATCCAAGTATCCAACCATACGATCCAATCTTCACCCCCACCCCAACAAAAACCGATCTATTTCACCATCTCCCCTAAACCCTAAAATTCCTAAAACCCTAAAACTCAACAACAATGGCGGGTAACGCACAACAAGCCGTCTCCGTCCTAACAAACATCGCACGCGTAGCCCTAACCCTAGGTATCGGCACCACCGCCATCAACTCCGCCCTCTACACCGTTGACGGCGGCGAAAAAGCCGTTCTTTTCGACCGTTTTCGCGGTGTACTTGACGAAACCGCCGGCGAAGGGACACATTTCTTGATTCCATGGCTTCAGAAACCCTACATCTTCGATATTCGCACCCGTCCTCATCAGTTCTCCTCGATTTCCGGAACAAAAGATCTTCAGATGGTTAATCTTACACTTAGGGTTCTTTCTCGACCTGATGAAGCGAAATTACCAGTGATTTTTCAGCATCTTGGTACTGAGTATGATGAGAAGGTGTTACCGAGTATCGGTAATGAGGTTTTGAAATCTGTTGTTGCGCAATTTAATGCTGATCAATTGCTTACTGAGAGGCCTAGGGTTTCTGCTCTTGTTAGGGATAGCTTGATTAAGAGGTTGTTTATTCAACTTTGTTGTTTTCGTTGTGTTTTGATTGATTTGACGGATAGCTTGATTAGGTCGTATTGATTTGTTTGTTCGATTGCGATTGAAAAGGTTTTTATTATGTTTTGATTTAGGTTCGGTTCGAGATTATATGATATAATCTGTTATTACTGATGATTTAGGCTATTGATTGATGCATTGATTATGCAGTATTATTTTGTTTGTTTGATTATGATCCAAGAAATTAAGCTACGTTGTGATTTAGGTTTTGTTAAAGAATAGTATCTGATTACTTTGTTTTGCTTTTGATGATTGTTGGTTTCTAAGTCGTATCCGCTTTCAATTGTTAGTTACTGTATTTGATTGTTAGTTTCTAATTTGTATCCGGTTTGTTATGATTGTTGACCCTCTGGTTAGGGATAGCTTGATCAAAAAGAATTTTCTTTCGATTTGATGGTTTTGTTATGTTATGGTTGTTGTGATTGATTGTTCTTTGATAGTGTTTTTATATTTGTTTGATTATGATCAGAAGAGTTGTTTCATGCTATCATTTAGGTTTGGTTAGATACGTTGTTTTTTGTCTTCTAATTGATGATATCTGGTATTTTGGTATGTTTTTGGCGAATTTCATGTTGTCATGTGGTTGCATTTTATAGTTATTACTGATTTGAATCCGGTTTGTTATAATGACTGTTGGTGTGATATAATCATGCTAAGTTGAAATATTAGTCCATGAGCCCTATTGTGTCTTGTTTTTGAGCTGTTCATCCAATTTCTTATGCAAAAGTGGTGTTTGCTTCTACAAAAAGGGTGACTCTCTGCCTGTATGTCAGCTAATGTGTCTTGAGTTGTTGCTTTCTGTATTGTTGCAGTATGTATTACATGTTTTGTTTGGGGTTGATTGCTGCCAGTTCTCCTTTCGTGATAGGTTTTGGCGCTTAGGGCTTTCAGGTTTCTGATGTTATTAATTTATTATAGCATATGCACAGCTTCCAATTGAATGATATTGATCAGTTGCATACTTACGTTTGGTAATTTGATGGTTCTTAGACTGTGATGTGAGGTAATTATGATGCTATTATTATGGATGTGATGAAGGAACTGTATCGAGAATTTTGTATTTTAGTGGACTAATTGGGAATGTTGGGCAGTACTGACTGCATTTTACTTGGAAATGCAGGGCAAAAGATTTCAATATTATGCTTGATGACGTTGCTATCACTCACTTGTCATATGGAAATGAATTCTCAAAGGCAGTGGAACAGAAGCAAGTGGCACAACAGGAGGCAGAAAGGTCAAGGTATGTGGTTATGAAGTCAGAGCAGGAGAAGCGAGCAGCTGTTATAAGGGCAGAAGGAGAAAGTGAAGCTGCCAAGTTGATTTCAGAGGCAACTGCCTCTGCAGGAATGGGTTTGATCGAGTTAAGGAAGATTGAAGCTATGAAGGAGAATGCAGCTACAATGGCAAGGAGTCCTCATGTCACTTATGTTCCTGGAGCAATGAGCATGATTATGGGCATGCCCTCTGCTGGTCGTTAAAAGATGGTAGGTTGCCTTTTCACCCTGTTTATGTTTTTGGGGTTGACTTGCTTAAGAGTTTGGCACCTGTTCTTATACAATACTTTGTCCTTTTTAACCATACAACTCTAATTTATTTGCTTTAGTTGACTTACCCAGAGTATTGTCTATTGCTGTTAGTTTCCTTGTTGAAATAATTTGGCTTGTGTAGTTTTTTTGGTCATAGGTTTGTCTTTAGGTTAGCGGGGAAGTGGCAAATAAGCCCCATACGTTTGGCCCTATGTGCAAATTAGCCCCATAAGTTTCTACTAATGCAAATTAACCCCATTAGTTATAGCCTCTGTGCAATTAAGCCCAATTGGAGATATTTAGGTGAATTTCTCGCCGGAAAAAGATGACAAGACACCGGAAAAATGACTAGGATTAAATCAAATAAAAAAAGCACTTATCAGAGGAGATTCACGAGATTTGTTGTAGACTCGTAGCAGCCTAATTACCAATTTACCTACACATTGATTGTTTCTTCAGTTTTATCAAAACATGACCACAACTAAATAAGGGAACTGAAATCAAAGAGCAAGAGCAAGTCACAAAATCCAAAATCATCACAAAAAGTGATCTTAAATTAGTCGAATTGATTCCCAAATTCTTTCCTAATAAGTTTTTGTTCAGTGGACGACGAAAAACAAAGGTACATATGCAACGCACTGTGTACTCAACGACTCGTATGATTCAAACCAAGCATGAGAAAAGAAAGAATATGACAGCCATCATAATTAACTCTCGTATAAATCAAACCAGTAGATTGTTTACCGTTTTTTTTTTTTTTAATTTAATCCTAGTCATTTTCCGGTGTCTTGTCGTCTTTTTCCGGCGAGAAATTTACCTAAATATCTCTAATTGGGCTTAATTGCACATGGGTATAACTAATGGGGTTAATTTGCACTTGTAAAAAGTTATGGGGCTAATTTGCACATAGTGTCGAACGTATGGGGCTTATTTGCCACTTCCCCGTTTAGGTTAGTTGGGTCTTATTCACCAATTTTTCGTGTTCTAGTTGGCCAGGTTTTCTGTGGTTTGGTCCTTTAGATGAGGTTTTGGGTTGAGCCAGCGTAGCCAGTTCTATCGTGGATCATATCATGTTAATGCCTTTTTACGATACGCTTGCTTTATTGGTATATGCGGAAACTACATCTAGCAAACTTGAAACTTTTGTTACATTTATTGGGCCGATCCTCAAAAGATGATGGTCATTCAATTTTAATTTCTTCCAAAATAATTGACCGACTTCCTATACTAGGAACCTTGGAAAGTTGGAATTATAATCTTCATATATTGCTCTCTATTGAACTTCCCGTACTGTGTAATTTGATATTGTGGTGGACATATCTACTTCAGTTGTAGATCGGGATTATTAACCAGCAAAAAGTTCTATTTCATTCTTCATTAACAATTTAACATGAACCTTATCTGAGAGTGATCAATCTTTTTTGGGTTCGAGGGAGCAGTGTATGATTATTTGCAGTCACCCAGTGCCTCAGATTATGTTTCTAATATGTATTTCTTACAGTAGTGCTTTGTGGTGATTCCTCCAAAGAAATACGAGTATATGCTATCGGCCTATCGTGACATTGATTGCTATTTGTACTGCGCGTTGAATGATAATCATCGTCATTCAATGGGTTTATTATCTATTTGCTTGGTTTTAGTATGCATGTGCCATGGATGAGTATTCTAACACTTTTTGTCTTGAACTGCAGGCATGTGCATCTCAGAATGATGATCTTTTGGGTCAAATAAAGGTTCTCGTCTAAGTTTGTTGCTGAATGGGAATACAAAAGCTGTGATGTTGTGGATGATTTGAAAACAATGGCGAGTTATTCTTGTTTTCTAGGTGGAACAATTTATCGTTCTGACACCTCATTTTGGGGTTGCTTCAATTTTTATTTTGTACGTTTTGGTAACTTTCTCCCGCTGGCAAGGAATTTTGGACAACTGAAGGAAAATGCTTATCGAGTTAGAGATTTAACTCGGTTTCTAAAATGTTCTCGTTGTTTTGAATTTTACGACTTTCTGTGAAAAACCTCATTAGAAAGTGTTTGGAAGTAAATGTACCAATAATATTCAGAAAGTAATTTTGCGGTGCACCTTAGCACAAGAATTGAGCTGAAAATGTTATCAAAAAAAAAAAAAAAAAAAAAAAAAAAACTCCATTGAAACACCTTCAATTGCTTTGTCGCTTATCTTCTCCAGACTAATTGGACTAATTGCAAATGGGTTATGCTCAATCATGGACATGATTTACTCAATCATGGACACAATTGACGATTATACCCTTTAAAAATACCTTCATTTACAATTTTGTTTCACTCCAATTTATCTTCTCAATTTACTCACCTCAACTACGACCAGCTAACCACCGCCACCGACAGCCACCCTGCACTAACCCCCGCCGCCCCTCCCTGTCGGCCAGACCACCTCCTCAGAGTCGCAGTTCCTGAGACCCGCACCTCCCAAACCACCATTGAACCACCCCCTGTGCTGCCACCACTCCCGATCGCAAATGCAGACCTACCAACCTAGAACCGTCCCCACCACATCCAGGCCGCCCACCTTAGAACCACTCGCACCACCTCCGACCTCCGACGTCCGCCTCTACTACCTAGCCACACTTTCCTATATTCTTAATTTTCATTAACCCTAATTTTCCTAAACCATAAATCAATTAAATCTCGCTAATTTGATATACTTAATGCATAATTAATTGAGTTGGAATGTTAGAATCATTGCCTCATGAACTTGAGAATTATAATACATAATTGATTAATTTGAATTCAATTTTGTGAGAGAAATATGGAATTCGTTTTTTTTTTTCCCTTTTTTTGGTTTCTCAGAGGAAGGGCAAAGGAAGGGAAGGGCAGTGGAAGGAAAAATAATGATAAAAAGTACAGGAAAGAGTAAAAGTCGTACTTGAAAGAGCAATGACGATTGCAAATTACCCAAGCGGGCTGAAATTTATCCTCCAATTCTAAGACTCTTGTCGTTACGGACAAAGTACAATCAACCTCCAATCCAAGAGCCCATTTCCCATGTCAGCTAAATAGTTGATGGTCAATTATATAGTTAAGGGTCTTAGCGCATTTTTTGGATTTGAATTGTATGAATCAATTGAATCGAATCAATCGCACTTAATGGAGTGAATCGAATCAACTTAACTTAATGAAGTTTAATCAATCAAATCAACTGATCGATCTCGAATCAAATAATAATAATAATAATAATAATAATAATAATAATAATAAATATTATAATGACAATAATACCAATAATAATAATAAATATTATAATAATATTATTCATTACGAATAATAATATATTAATATAATCTAATAATAATAATCTAATAAGGTATATAAAAAATAAAATAGTAATATAACAATAAATATAGTAATAATAATAATAATAGGTCTAATATAATAACTTATTAATATAATAATATTAAATATAATAATAATAAATATGTGATTAATAATATTAATAATAATGAATATATTAATAAAATAATAAATATAATATAATAACTTATTAATATAATAATAATAATAATAATAATAATAATAATAATAATAATAAATTTGTTATGAATAATATTAATAATAATAATGAACATATTAATAAAATAATAAATATAATATAATAATAATAATAATATTAAATATAAATATAATAATATAAACAATACAAATTAATTATTAATAAATATAATAGTAATATAATAAATATAAAAATAATATAATAATAATAATAGTAATAACAATAGTAAATACATTAATAATAATAATAATAATAATAATAATAAGGGTTATTTAATATAAATACTCTAAACTATTGCTGGTCTTCTTAAATTACTCTATACTTCAATTTAACTTACAATAAACCATATAATTGACTCATTCTTCTCATACTACACTCAGGTGACCGACTACCTCTTTAACAAGTCATCCTCTCCTCCTCCTTGAAAACTTGCCTATTACTCACCCAACCTTAATCCATCATATCATTCCTTTTTTCATTCACAAATTTAAGTCCCAGATTAATATTTCATCTCAACGACATTCCCTACAAATCTGTTTTGTTCCCAACATCCCTTCTTTTTTCATTCACAAATTAAAAGAAATCCAACAAATGTTTCCACATTTTTAAGTAAACAATAACTCCCAACATCATGATATTCCTTTATCAAACAAAAACCAAATGAAAAGATGCAATCTTTGGACTTAAACTTTGCTCCGGTTTTAACATAAAAGATGCAAGATTGTTGTTTGTTCTTCTCAAAGGAATTTGAAGCGAGAGTGACGATGTATGACCAGCGAGCTTGAAGCGAGGAATTGGATGCGTTGTTAATTTGTTATGTTTGTGAATGGAGAAGGACGCTGGGGTTCTCTTGTTTTTATAGGTGATGTAGTGGTGGTGGTGAGATTTAATTCAACAAAGTGGAATTTGCCCAGATTTGGGTATTTGTGTTTTAATTGTGGCGCTGATGATAGTTAAAGCTCTTTAATTTGGATGCTTCTTAAATCATTTTCGTTTTAATCTGCCTATTTTCGTTTTAATTGTGGTGATAGAGAGTTATATTTTCATAAAAGGAACTTGCCCAGATTTGGATTTTTGATGGTCCGAGTTTTAATCTGGGTATTTTGTTTCTATTCGGGGAAGAAGAATTATTGAGTTTAATGGTGAATGGTAGGTTATGGAAAGAAAATGGAGGGTAGTTGGCATTTTAAAAAGTCGGGGATGGATTTGGAAGGAGAAGAATGGTGGCTTAGGGAAGAAGAAGAAGAATGTGGGATCCACACTTAATTTTACCTGCTGTCACAGGTTAATAAAGGGACAATTCTATTAAAAGAGAAAGGGTGAAATAGTTGGGTATAATGGTAGTTAAAACACAGTTAGTAGTATTTTGAGAAGCACCCCAATAGTTTGGAGTATTTTCGTTAAATAACCCTAATAATAATAATAATAATAAGAAGATGATGATTATGAAATAAGAATAATAATATTAATGTTGAAATAAACTGAACTGAACTGATCTGAATTGAACTGAACTGAACTGAAATGAAATGAAATGAAATTAATGGAGCTGAACTGAACTGAACTGAACTTATTAGAACTGAAATTAAGTCCAAAAGAACAGGGCCTTAGTTTCAAAATTATGAAGGTGAAGATGAAAAGAAAAGTAATTAGCACATTTTGCAAGTAAACCATAACACATTTATTTTAAGAGTTTCGTGTTCTCCAATAATTTTACAACCACATTTTGCAAGTAAACCATTACATTTATTTTCATGCTCACAAACTAATAATTTTACAACCACATTTTGCAAGTAAACCATTACATTTATTCTCATGTTCACAAACTAATACGATGCAAACAATGAATTGAATAAACTCTCTTTCGATGTGATTTCAGTTCAAAAATGAGGTAACATAATTAACAAAAGCAACAATACAATGGACTGAAACACAAAATGAACCTATGTAATTTCGCCTGCATGATTTTGCGGGGTGTCTTCCTGAACATCCGAAATCAATCCCCTGTACAAATGCCACGTCGAAGTAGAATTTGTCAACAACAGGTCGACTTGAAAGTTTTATACATCGGCAAGGGCAATGAGCTGATCAACAACATTTGGTTCGGCTAAGGTGCTGGTGTCACCAAGTTCATCTAGCTGTCTTGCAGCAATCTTCCTCAAAATCCTTCTCATTATTTTACCACTCCTCGTTTTTGGAAGTCCTGGTGCCCAGTGAATCTTATCTGGAGCTGCAAATGCTCCTATCTGTCCGTTTTCCAACGGTTTCTAATGTTAGTTGAGCCAATAATCATACATTGAAAAGGCCGGTAATCATACCTTGTTAGAAGTAGTTTTGAGGGAGAACCACGGCAAGCCGGTAGGTTTCACATGACATAAGAATGAGACATCTTGAATGTGAACTAATTGCATGTTCCAAAATTTACTACAGGTCTGGGGGAGAACGATGGCAAGCGGAAAACTAACCTGCTGACGTACGCTTACGATAAGGCTTTTTCGAAGCTCTTCACTGTAAGGAACACCCTCTACCAAGGTAACGAATGCATAGATGCCCTGCCCTTTAACCTGACAAAAAAAGAAGACAAGAAATGAAAAATAAAATTAGAAAAGAAAAAGATAAGGATTCGATGCAAATAAACCGAAGTCGAGCCGAAAGAGAAATCTGTTTAATGTGTAAAAATACCTCATGCTCAACACCAACAACAGCAGCCTCGGCACACTGTGGATGAGACACTAGGGCGGATTCCACTTCAGCAGTACCAATACGGTGACCACTACATAAAACGAACAAAAAAGGATCAAAATGCTTAAAAAGACGGATGTGTATGTCACATGTAAGGTTTCCTTGTGTGTCGGCACGACCTGTTTTACTCGGATTTGGGTACGGGTATCTGAAATGAGTAATATCCAAGTATATTACTCCACATAAACTTTAGACACAATGATTGTCTCCTATGTATCCCAGTGTTGACTCGGCACGATTCTTTAGACCCAAGGACCGTCTCGGGCGTCTCCTATTAATGAGGATATGGGTGTAAGTAGGGACTAGGGAGTAGGGACACACCCTCAAAGTTCAAAACAAAAATGCAGTTATAAAATTAAAATATTTTAAACTTTTAGAGTAAATAGGTAGATGTTTGATTAAAAATATCTTAAAATCCTTGAAAACATTTCATTCAGAGTTTCTTCCTCTAATTTTTGCCATGCAGAAATTCCTTTTTTTTTTTGGCTCTTTTAGAAGAAGTTGTTGGTGTCGAACATGGTATGGCCCCAAAAGCGAAGTGTTGAAGTAAAATGGAACTAGAACAAGATGCTCCTTTCGATATGACACAACACTTTTGATGTTTTAGTTTAGGCCAGAAAAATGATTGTGAGACCACGACACGCACTCACATCCGATGACTAAGCAGAGTCCGAGTAACAGATCATAGGCATACCGCATATGACACCACGTAATTTGACACTACCATACCTGACATTGATAACATCATCTACTCTGCCAGTGAGCCAGTAGTAACCATCTTTGTCCCTGAGTAACACACGAAATTGTTCCACCATCAACAAGTGAAACAAAAGCCAGGTATCCTTTCAAATTTCGAGCTGACAAAAATGCAAGCGTACCTACTACAACCATCACCGGTAAAGTAATAGCCTGGAAATGGCTTGAAATATGTTGTCTCATATCTTTCATGATCACCATATAAAGTACGGAAAGCTGAAGGCCATGAATGCTTGATACATAGATATCCACTACACTCACCTTCAATCTCATTACCCTTCTCATCAACAATGACAGGCTGGAAGTAGACGGATGTAATAATTAGAACCAACTTCACGCGTTGGTAAAGAGGTTGAGAAATAAAAGAGTACAAATAGTAACTCTCAAGACACTACCTGAACTCCAAAGAAAGGAAAAGTGGCGGAACCTGGCTTCTGTGGCCAGGCACCAGGTATAGGAGTTAACTGCGGGTTAAAACAAAGACAAGTCAGTACACTCGTATAACAAAAGTCAGCAAGCACCATTAATGAGCTTTGTATGAGACCAAACCAGACCTTATGTATTTGTCATTCAATTATAGGGTTAGTGGCTTCGTCTCAGACGCGAGTTCTTAAAATGACCGAGAAAACAAGATGTAATGATAAAAAAAACAGCGTACCATAAAGCCACCGGTTTCAGTCTGCCACCAAGTGTCAGAAATAGGGCATCTCGAATCTCCGACAACATTGAAGAACCACCTGCAAGAAAGAATTACAAAAGGTCAATAACTCTTATTTAACCACCATCATCATAGAGAGAAAAGAGCCATAGTTGGTTAACCTCCATGCGCTGGGATTGATTGGCTCTCCTACACTTCCTAGAATCCGTAATGATGTGCGAGAATAACGAGTCACATGCTGCATTAACACCAATGGGTATTAAAAGAAAAACTGAACGAGTTCATTAAAAAACAGCTCTTCCTGTTTGTAAAGGAGCAACAGGACAACAGTTAGAAAAGGAGGTATTACCTCCGTCACATTTATATTTTCCCATTATATATTTAGTTTTCTACCGATGCCAACTTTTGAGCATAAATTTCACAAAGTATATTTGGATGTAAAAATGTAGAATTTTAAAACAACCAATTAATCGATATGCTATACTCCGTAATATTTAGAGAAAAAACTTTTTTTTTATTCTAAATAAGCTTCTATATGAAGTATAATATACTGCGGAAATTTCGGTCAGACATTGTTTGATTGTCAAAGTCAAACAGGGAAAATATAAATGGGATGGAGGCAGTACTATACTACAATATTTTAAAGCAGCATTAAAGAAGCCTGCCATCAACATTACAATCGCCTGAGTATGGTGAAAGAAAATCTTAGCAAGAACAAGAGAGGTTGATTGTACTTTTATAAGATATGAAAGACATTTTGACATAGCTCTTACCTCCTTGCCCTCACGCATGAGAGATCTGACTAGCGTAGGGGCAGTGTAGAATATACTAACTTTGTATTTATCAACAACGTCCCAACAACGTCCGGCATCTGGATAAGTAGGAGTCTACAAACCAATTATCAACCATAAGTTTTGATTAGGCATAACTCATAATTTAGCATGAACACAGAAGTATAACTTAGCAACTGAATAGTAACACGATTTTCAGGCCTATTTCCTACATTTTTTGCCAAATTACTCCGTTTTACGGTCATTTGTTCCTGCTGGTTCAGGTTTTGCCCCAAGGAGTTTGAAATTTGAATTAACATTACCCCATTTGTAGATAATAGAATATAAAATCTTAAGCAACAAATTTAAGACTAGCAAACGATTAGGTTCAAAGAGTAATTGACAAAACCAGAGCGCAATAACCATCAAGAACCTATTGAACAGAATGAAAAGGAAAAAGGAAACCTGCAGAACATCACTTTTAAGGCAGAATGAGAACAGTAAATGGTGAATTGGTTTGCCATAAGAATTTGTAATATCTGAGTTTTCTTTTTCGTCCAGCAAACATGATAGCACATTCGTAGTTCACATAAGTTGTAATTAATGTGTGTATTTTTATTCGGAACCGATAGCTGACAGTGTTCTACAGGAAACTTATACTGAATCTACTTCCGGCATGATTGCCCAGGAAGATCAGCATAAACTTGATCAAAGAATAATGACAGAGATAAATTAAATTCAAGGAACTGAAGAAGCCGCTATCAAGAGTTTAAATTAGAACACCATGTTTAAAATATGTATTTCTGTGGTTAGTTTTCTGCAGGAAAGTATTTCAATTTTACAGATAAACAAGGATAGATCCAATCTAAGAGCAGCAAAAATTATACATATCTATCTAAAACAAACTAAGGAAGAGGGACGGTAATTACCCCTTCAAAAACAATACAGCTTGCGCCATTGAGCAAAGGACCATATGTGACATAACTATGTCCAGTAATCCAGCCACAGTCTGCTGTGCACCTATGTCATGATTGGGAATAAACAACTTCTAAGAAATTCTGCTACATAGTACAGTCGACCATAGATGCACAATCGAAATTTTCTCAAAGGGAAGTGTTTGTTAAGAAAAAAAAAAAAAAAAAAAGACAAAACAGATGATAGATAGACATATAACAATATTGCATCTGGGTTACTCGGACAATCTTACCAGTAGACATCTGAAGGCTTGTAATCAAATGCATACTTGAATGTTGTTGCGGTGTAAACCATGTATCCTCCTGTTGTATGCACGACACCCTACAATAAGACCCCACGGATTATATAAGACATTGACCAAGCAAAAGAACCAATTAAATAAATGATAACATTGTTACCTTAGGTTTTCCGGTGCTTCCACTAGTGTAAAGCAGGAACAACGGATCTTCGGCATCAACCCATTCAACAGCACAAGAACTGGGGTACTTTGGAACAACATCCTACAGAACCGAAAGGATGTCAAATCGACTCTAAGTTGTCATGATTAGTAAACCACTTGGAAATGAAATGCTACAATTTCCCTTTTCCATCTAAATAGGTTAATAACTTAATAGAGTCAACGTATATGCTACTTTTTTTGAATACAGTGGAAACTTTCTACGGTAATTGCAAAATCATGCCCATGAAAAGAAGCACATCGCGCATTGTACGAATAACACGATTGTATTATACAGGGAAATTATCCATAATCTGACAATAAAAGTCTACTAACCTGCCACCAGATATCTCGCCCTTCCTTCCATTTGGTATTTTCTCTTTTCATTGCTGATTGGTTTTCATATGTCAAGCACACATCTGTTTCAATGAAGTTTCAGGGTAATAATCATTGTCCAGATAATAGGAGCATCATCTCAAAATTTAAGCAAATCTATATAAAAGATGATCGCGAAAGATACAAGTATGGATTGAGGATTAAGGGAATGTTGTTGATTAGGGGAAGCTATGGTGAATCAGAAAATCCTCTTTGTCATGCAAAGATGCAAATAATTAGAAGAATACCTTTACAATTATCATGTCATGTTGAGTAATGAAAAAACCAAACAATTGAAAAAGTCCAAAAAGATGCATCACGCATGACACGGGTCAAAGAGTGACTCAGGGTACAAACCAATTGTACAATGAACTGATGAAGTGGCTAAACAAGCTACTTTAGACTAATCATGGGTTGGAACAGTAACCAATGATCGATCTACTAAATGAACCATGCAATCCGCATCAACAGATAAACATTATAGAAAACTGAAGTGTGCTATTTCACCAAACACAAAAATACTCTATTAATTATCTTAGGCTACTTCACCATACAAACAAAATATTAGTTTTCTTTTGTTTTATTCAAATCATAGAAGTCAATTGAGTTGTCCTAAACCTACGGGTATTATGGAAAGTATGCAACTGTGCAAAACCACGCCGTTGTGGTCTTTTTATCTCATTAAAATCATTCATTTGATTGAAGAAGGTAAAAGGCTCAAAGGAGTGGAAGCTGTTAAAATAGTCACCAAGAAAATGATCAGTGTGTACCTACGGAAATGCCATTCTTAGCTGAATCATCTAGAGCAGCATCAACAATATCTTTGAGCCCAATGACCTTTGCTCCTCTTTTTACGGCATTACAGGTCAGGACCACCTTTGGCTTGCAATCCACGATTCTCTGAGAAAGAGACTCTGCAGAGAACCCAGCAAAGACAACCTAAACATGAAAGTGATGGCATCAGCCATAAAGCCGTAATTCATAGAATAATACCACCGAAAAATTGTACTCCGTCCAATTTTATTGACCCTATTTGACTTTGGCAATCAACCTATAAGCCAATTATGATCATTAATTTGGCATAACATAAATAGCGATATAATGTACAACTTGCCGTTTTGATTCATCACGAAAAAAACTGTTCTCATATCGACATTTCATTTCTAAATGTTGTCACTATCGTAAATTGCGAAAAAATATGGGTGAACATGGACATTGTTTGACTAATAAGATAGAGATTGTACAAGAATAAGAAAGGAAGTTATAAAGTACCGAGTGGATAGCCCCAATACGAGCACATGCCAGCATTGCAATTGGCAGTTCCAAGAGCATGGGTAAGTAGATAACAACAGCATCACCCTTCTTAACACCAACATCTTTCAAGTAATTCGCTAGCTGTCACAAACATACAGATTGATTGGATTACAACCTCCACATAAACCATCACTCCACACAAACCACTAAGCTCTTCCGTTTGTAACAAGCCGAAAGAAACAAACTTCAACAATCACCTGGCAAACTTTCTCCAGAAGCTGGCTATAAGTTAAACTGTCATCAGAACCCAGGTCATTCCCTTCCCAATACAATGCAATTTTATCACCATCACCGAGCTCCACATTTCGGTCCAAGCAGTTATAGCAAATGTTGGTGAGCCCACCTTTAAACCACTGTCCAGATCACAAATTTACTAAAATCAATAAACCTTACACTACTAGTACTCGAAATCGAAATTTATACCCAAGTTACAATCTTTTTTTTTTTTTTTTTGAAAAGCCCAAGTTACAATCTTTTGGTTAAAGCTATGAGATCAAGTTTAACACACAAAAATACATTAATCATTAATCACTGACCTCAATGCTAACATTTCCGTTTCTCACATCCAAATTCTCTGAACAAACATCATCTCCCCATTTCAACTTCCAGTGAAATTCTGATGCAATGTCTGACCAAAACCCTGATGGATCCTCCACTGATCTTTTATACATCTCCAAATACTACACATTCCAACAAAAACACAGCATTCATAAACATTGAAATTTGAAACCCGTCATATTTACCCTATGCTCCCTCCGTCCCAATCATTTGTTTACCTTTGATTAAAATACCCGTCACAAATAATATAAAAGATAAACAAATAACTGAATGGAGCGAGTAATATTATTCAAACCCATCATTCTATATTTAGCCAGAGGATCAAATACTCAAATCCCAATACACATCACCAACATTAACAAATCAAAAAAAAGCTGCCCACCAAATAAAATTTACTGAATATTCTATTAAATTCCACACAAATCATATACAGTAATAAGACGATTAAAATACACATTTATTGCCATCAATAATTGAGTTTTTTTTTTTTTAATATAGAACACTGTTTCACACTGTACGATCTTACATAATAATTATTGTAAATTCCAGAGAAAAAAAATGGACCTTGGAAGAAGAAGGGACATTGGCAATTGAAGAGAAATCATGACTGGGGAAAACGAGGTCGTTTTGTTCAGTAGCAAGAGCTTCTCCAAGAATGACGGAATTTAGCTGCGGAATTTTACCGGCGCCAGAAGGAAGCGTCTTAAAAGACTCAAGATGTCGGAGATGATTTTCCGTCGTTAAAGTTCTCATTTTTCCGACAGATTAACTAAAATTTGCGACACTCTATTGGTTAGGTTGGAAAATATGAGTGCTCAGATCTCGAGATTGCTGATTAGAGTATGGTGGGTTGTTGGGTGAGATGAATTTGGCTTTTAAATGTTCCATGATGATCCTGTGCTGCAAAATCGGTAATATCTATGACCCCAATTATTGTTCTAAATAAATTACGACGATTACATTGGTTTTAACCTTAAAACGTGTCAGTAAATTTTATGATGGATACATTGATTGGTTGATCCGGAATTTGAAGGTCAACAAGCACAAATTCTAGAATAAGACGGTCTTTTTTTAAAAAAAAAAAACATTGATTGATTTATTGTTATTAATAAAAGAGTGAAATTCCACTGTGGGGTACGCATGCGGTTATTTCGGCCTTCGAGGGGAAACCCCGTTGAATAAGTGGACCCTGGGCTTGCCGGTGTCTGGGTGTCCGAGGGTTTGCTCGCTCCTTGGATCAGCCTGGTCGGCCTTCGTGGGGCAACCCCGATAAAGCTGGGGCTGGTAGCTGGAAGAGGGATTCTCCCTTTGCTTGCCAAAAAAAAAAAAGAGTGATTTTTATACAAACTGAGGGCGTGAGACGTAACACACAATAACAACCGATCAATAAAAACGGTTAAACGTGAGCGTTCTATTCTATTGGTCTAACAATTCATTACTCCGCTTACATAGTTGCATGTCAAAGAGAATGAGGATAGTGACACGATCTTTCATGATCCCGTCTTATACTCTTATACTCCGTAAGTCATAACACTATATCAGCCAAAATGTGTGAGAAGAAAATAATTATTACTTTCTCCATTATTTATTTTATGACGTTTTAGATTGAAGCACACAAAATAAGGCATGCATTTATTCTACTTTTTTAATCTCTTAATTCACTTTTTCTGCACCTTTTTTTGCACGTGTCCATAAGAAAGAGTGCATTGCTTATCATGTTCTTTTCTTTCGTGCATTCTATTGGCTCATATAGAGATTTCATGTGACCAAAACATTGGGAATTGGAGAGTTTTAATGATAGAAGGGCTAAAACGACAAGTATAATGCAAAAAATCAAAACACCTAGAACGACATATAATAAGTAATCAAAACATTGGGAATTGGAGAGAGTCCATATAATAAGTAATGGAGGGAGTATATTTGCGGAAATTCTTTTTTAGTTTAGCCATTTGTTATTCAACAATAATAAGACGCCTATTTATATAATTGCTTAATATTTTTGATAGTTTTTCTATTAACTAAAGACAAATTAGACATATTAGTACAAAACATCTGATAAAATTATATACAGTACGATATAAAAAGAGACAAATAATAAAAAATGATTTATGGGGGAAGTACAGTAGGTAATTACTAATTAAGGAATAAGGACCATAAAGGTTTGGAGGGAATGGTGATTGGATATTTTTGTAAAGTTTGGTGAGCAACAAAAAATTGAAAATGAAGTAAAGCAGGGGATGATCCACGAGGTCACTAAAAGTCATGCACTGCAACGCAGTCTCGCACGTGACCATACATACACTCTCAATATCTCATGCACGCCCCACGAGGTACCAAACTACCAATGGAACGGACTACGGACTGTATATCAGTAATGTAAACCCGTTTTGGAAAACGGACGTTTACGCTGATGCTTTGACGGTCGTAAGATACAATGGAAGGAAAATGATTATTTTTCGATTAAATGTGAATGTTTTTTTGATAGAAGGTAAATATACTAGTTTATTATTAAAAAGTGACGATTTTAGTGATTATTTTCTCATTGTAACTAATACAAGGGAAAAAAGTTGTAAACTCGATTGTACTATAATTAGTACAAGCGACCAATTTTAAGATTTTTGCGTCATAGTTTTGTCTTAAAGCTCGATAACTAATATCTCAAGTTTTGTCTTAAAGCTCGAGAACTAATATTGGAGTAAAACGTCAAGGACTCGATTTTGGACAGAATTGGACTCGAAATAGGCTGTATTTGTGACTAAACAAGGATATGACTTAGACGAGATCACGAAGCAAGTCTAAGACTAGGAATCTCGTCCAAGATCACGAAGCAAGGACTAAATTCCGCCCCAAAGCACTAAGCAAATGGAGGGTTTTCCGCACTAAGCAAGAAGAAAGCGAGTAGAAAACTCAGTTTTCAAACTCATAATTTTAATCTTAAACTCAATCTAAATTTTACATAAGTTTAGAGCTCCTTATATAGAGGGTCCAATCTAAACCCTAGCCATACATCCAATATTACATCCAAGGGTCACAAAATGGCAGGTTTGAGGTACAAAAAACGACAGAAATAAGGCCTTACAAAGCCTTACACAAACTGAAATGAAAAGGACAAAGCAATAGAAAGATAAAGTAAACTAATAGTCCAACCCTCCTTTGTTTGCTTGCTTAACTCCTTATTTATGCAATGTGGACTGGTTTGGGTACTTTAAAAATCGTGTGGGGCTCTTACGTAGCTTCCAAAAGTTCTTTGGCTTTGTTGGATCAAAATAGGGAAGGTTGAAAGCGACATTCAGTACATTGTTCATGTTCCGGGTGTAATTCCAGAGCAAGTATTGTTACCACCCGTGGCTTGTAGAATGATGTCTCGAGTTGGATTCCTCACGTCTCTATCGTTCCTCTCGGCCTCTCCTGCAACAATGAACGCACTGAGGGCTTGGCTTTGTGCCAAGCGTACTCACTCCGACGCTCAAGTCAGTGAACTTAGAGAGATAAGTTGCGTGTTACTTGGCTAAGTATATTGTAGAGAGATAAGGAAGATATTACCAGATGAATAGTGATTCTTAGGTTAATTTGTTGGATCCTTTCCTCAATGAGGGTTGAGGAGTATTTATAGACTTTCACCTTTTGTCACGTAGTGGCCAAGTGGCTAGCAGGTGGAAAGACCGTTCTACCCTCGGCCGATGGACCCATGTCAGGCCGACCGAGGGGTCTTGGATGTGAGTACGCGGATACGTGCCCCGGCTGGCTAGTTGCCTAGCCGAGACCCAAGTGACAGGCCGACAGGTGGCGTCGGCTAGGCTGTCCAAGGTGTTGATTTGCTTTGGATATCTTTGACCTTGCTTAATATGTTGACTCGGTCATCGGGTGCAGAATATGCCCCATCAGTTCAAAACCGAGAACCATGTGTACCCTTGCAAAGATTCCTCAATTAATTCTTGATAGGTACCTCTTTGAAATAAAAGTCCCTAGATAAAAACGTCCCAAACTTACCCAAGATGTAAAATAGGACGGTTGGAACCATGACTTCTTAGACAGATTTGGAGTTAGACCTCAAATTGTGACGAGGTCCAAAACCGGGTGAATTTGAAGCTTCCTCGGGTTGTTTCTCTTCAAATATCTCAAAACAAAATATAATTGGAACTTTTTAGGAAGTTTAGACTTAGGCTGAAAAATAAAATAATAAAAAAAGGTTTAAATAGGGACAGGAATGTTATACAGCTTCGAAATTATAACTGCAAAAAAGCTTTGTACTGTAAAGCTCAAAAATTTGGATTACTTGTAGAGTTGTAGATTACAATCAGTTCAATAATCTTTGTATTGCAACTGACTACCATTAACAATTTTTTTTTTTTTTTTTTTTTTTTTGGTTGGGACCCATCAAACGAGCAACAAAAGCCAACGGTCAGAAAACTACACAAACGGAGCATTCTGGTATTGTACAAAAAATGAATTAAACATACGAGTCGTCGAGTCATAAGAAGTGGATTGGCACACAAAGTTCAGTCTTAAGCCAATAATCTTTTATTCAACAATACAAGTTTTAATCAACTCAGGCTGTGAGGAAATATTCACACGAAGAATCTGACCAGAAAACCACGAGGCCAAATGAATGAATGAATGAATGAATTAAATCCCAATTTATAAGACGGATAATACTAAAAACTGTGTGCAACCTGTGTAACAACATCGACTATACAATCTATATACAGAAGATTATCAGTACTCCATTTGTATCATCACTAGTATTTAGAACAACCAATGTTTCTTCCTTGGTTTGGGCGGAAGAGCCGCTGCAAGATGAATCAACTTGCTATAATTAGTCTTCTTATATTTGAAACATTCATAAATTATAGAAATTGCAAAAATTACTTGACCCAACCCCCCATGTACGTGAACAGATGAAATTGAACCGACCCCAGTCTGACCCCATGCCGACTCTTAAGACTAAATGAGTCCAAAATAATACTACACCCGAGCGCAAAATGACCCAACTCAGCCCGTATGCAAAGAAACCAACAACCTACAAATGACTGACTTTTTTTCCAGGTCTAATAAACAAACCATGAGAAGGAAACAAACCTCGCATATCATAAAGTGAATTATAGTGAACCTCGGACCAGAAACTCAACCATAGCTCTGTTACATGCATTTGAAAACCCTCAGGTGTCATCATCAATCAATTAAATACAAAAAACATGGAAAATGTTCAATGGAAATAATACTCCAAATATAATTTCCTTTGTTTAGTTGAAAGGCTGTTGTGTGATTCGGCAAAAGCTCAACTCAAGGTCAGAGACCAAGCTTGAGCACAAGCCACTTTTCATTGGAACGATCGGAGCCGGATGTAATAGGTCTCAACTCAAATGGTTACATAAGATCAAAGAGGTTTTACTTGGAGGAATTAAAATTCCCTTCATACTTTCTTTCAAGTCCAAGATCATACCACAGAAGTTTCCGGGACAATATTCTACCCCAAACCAAACAAGGCCTCGTAGTATCAATTTCAACACCCTCAATTAGGAAAATGGACATCATGATTCATGTATATAGTGCAACACTCCTTTAAGGTCCTAAATGTAACAAGCATTACTCATTATTAATATCGCACAAAAATAGCAGTATTACCTCGTTGGGGCGGGTGGTTTTGTGGAACAATCTCAATAAAACACGTGTCTCTGAAGGAAGTTAAAAGGCATATTTTTGCAGCAAACTACACAGTAGAGCACAATAGTTAGTAAAAATAATACGCGATATAAAAGGTAAAGACTGAAGCCAAAGTAACCAAGCACAACTGCTGCAAGCAAAGTACTTTAATTTGTCGACTCCGGATTTTTAAGCATGAGCTTTTACCTTTACTTTTTAAAGATAAGCAAGCTCAATGCCTACTAATTCAACTTTTCGTATCCTTAAAACTACACTAATTCATAATGTTTAGCTTCATGGACAGCAACGTTAACTGGTTGGCTGTTGGCACGCGACAGAGTATCTATATTCTAGTACACTGTACAGTGTACACTAAATAAGTTTCGAACACTTGCTGCCTCCTAAATCCTAGGCCCCCAAATACAAGAATTAAATTTTCTGATTTATAAAGCACATTTTGACTATAAGATGACCAAAAACACGGCTCATTACTAAGAATTGTATTTTGTTAATAGGGAACCTTATTTTCAAGGTTAAATTATTTTTCAAGCACGAACTTCTACAAAGCAGAAAACACACATAACTATAATAAGAATCGCATGGAAAAAAGTACTGACCCTATCTGCGGCTGCCTGAAGCGTTACATGGTCTCCCCATTCACCAGATCTGCCACACAGAAAAATTAGCAGGAAACAGAGAGGTGACTGCATAAAAGTTGCAGTAAATTATCACTATCAACAGAATGCAGATAATTCAGAGAGAACTGAAACTGCGATCCTACTTGGCCATCTTCTTGTAATAATGTTTGTACTTCATTGGGATATAGCTTTCATACGAAGACTTCTGTTCCTTTAGCTGAAACAAAGGGGTTAACAGCATGTTAGTACATTTCTGAAGCCAAAGATAAAAGACTAATTCAATTTGCCTCGGAAAGCTTAATTCTATTTACAGGGTAGGAAATACTGTTCAATGGCGGAGCAAGACATAGTTGGGCCTACCCAACGCGATAAAACTAGAAGCACAAAACTCCCTCTCTAAAAGCTTCATCTGCTTCCAGTTTATAACTATATTTACATGAAAGGCATAACTCACAGCACAAAAAAATAACTGCTTAGCTCAGCTCAATAAAAGATATTCGGAACTATTTTGTCTCTGTTAACGTCTGGTATTTTGGTATTTCCCTAAGTCTAGTTCCCTTTATTTTATATCTACCATCACAATTACAATTATCAAACTCAAAATATTGAGGCACATACCTGTTTAACTACTTCTTTACGGACAAACTTGTGATGCTCAGGCGACTTAAACATCTGATCTGAGAGCGCACGGAACTGCAGAAGGTAAAACAAAGCTGCTAAGAATTCATTTACAATCATTTGCAACTAATAGTCGAGCTATACCCACCTGACAATTTCCATCACCAGCGACACGGACCTCAAGGAGACCATAAGCCTGTAGCCTGATAGGAACTAAAGCGAATAAAACTTCACAAACCATAAGAAAGCATGAAGCAGAGACATAAGGTCACCAAAGGCCATATAAAAGGTTTCGCCTTTAACCAGTAGTCCATACAAATGCACACAAAAAAATAGCAATTGTTAAGAGAAAAATGATAAAAGTTTCGAGTTTTTGACAGCAAAAGAGTTGGAGGAAGCCTTTTTTTTCCATTTTCATGATAAAAATAGAATTTCAGTTGTCACTTCTGCACAACTAATTTCTCCAAAATTCACAGAGTTCTCTACTTTGCATATCAACTACTAAACTGATCAACAATGTACCCCAAAACTACATGATCTAGTTAATTTAGGGTACATAGGGATGCAGAAAATAGTTTCTGATCATCCCATTTCATGAGATACAACCATGCAGTAGATTATTTCTGAGCATTGTAAGTTGCAACGGCCCTATCTGACAAACGAGGCTTGCTGTCAACATATAGCATATTTCACCTACACACGACTTTATATCAGGCCTCGGAAGTCTATATGAAATTTTACCAGAGAAGTCCAAACACAAACCATTGCATAGTGCCTGAGTCCACTGTTTGGGAAACCTATGGTGGAACAAAGTGGAATCAAAGGCAAAAGAGTCTAAAGAGAAGGATGTAATATGAACTAAAGTTAATTGTAGACTTAAGGGGGACCTTTGTAGTGCTTGTGATGGAAGGAAACTGGAGACAAAGTTGGCTAAGAGGCGTATTGGACTCGACTGTCTTCAATGAGAGTAAAATTGGTAGACATGATCATTATCAGCCTATCAGGTGGCTACAGTCTACAGGGTATCGCAAAAGGAGGTAATATATTATATATAGCGGGAGTCAAATGCCATATCTCCAAAGTAGGATTACTAGTGGTTCCTATCAGTCAATCAGGTGGGAATACCCAGGCAAAGTGGGCTAGTTGCTCGGAGGTGTTGGGCATGAGAAAAGTGATTTCATGTCATTCTTTAAGGGAATATCCTCAAATCTCCTTTTAAGGTATGATTCAGTAGCAGAAGAATTGAAATATGTTGTCAATTTTCGGCACAAATTGGAAAACTTTCCCTGATTTAAAATGAAGATAGAGGGAGGAAGCCAGCAAAATCCTCCTACTACTAAGAGAATAAAAATTCTCTTAGTTTTCCCTCCAAAAAAACATCTAGCTAAATAAGGTAATAAATAAAATTTTCTTTCATTACATTATTATCCTTTCAATGAATATATTCTTATAAATAAACTCTAATTTTTTAAATAAATTCATAATTATGATTTTTTCATTAAAATAAAATAAAATTGATATTAAATTATAAAATATAAGTTGCTAAATTTTTTCAGTAATGCAATAATTATTACGGTAGAGAATAACTTGACACATGCTTACTATTAGTTTCGTGACAAAAAAAAACATTCACTAAAAAAAAATTACAACTTAAATAAATTTTTTTCTTAGTTTTCCATTTCAATTTTTCTGTTTCATATCAAAATACAATGGAGTGAGTTATGAACTGATAAATATTAACGAGGTGCAAATTTTAAAAGTATAAAACCTCCTATATATTAAGAGAATACAACTTCTCTACAGTTTTCCCTCAAAAGTGCTCAAACTTATATATGGAAACAAATTAGATTTTCATTTATTAAACTAATTTTCCATTTAAAATAATCTATACATAAAAACCGTATCTCCAATTATTAACTTAGTGACGAAAAAAGTTTTTTTAAAAAAATTTGACGTAGTTAAAATATTTTCATAAAAAATATAATTCGCGAGATATAAAATAACTAATACACTAAAAATTAAAAGGTCTATATATACCGCGCATTTGCGCGGGATCTACACTAGTTATATTCAATACACATACCTCTGGAGAAGTCGTTGGTGATCCAAATTGGCATCACTTAAAGTGGGAAAAAAGGAATTTATTCTTGGGACAACCTGAAATAGAGAAGGTATCAAATTACAAAGAAACCGTTAAAATCTAGGTTTCTTCAAACAGAAATAGTCAGGGCAAAAAAAAAAAAACGAATGCTTCGTATAGATAAAAATAAGGATGCATCTGGGAGGATCTTACAGGCACAGGAGCAAGGTTAGAGACACGTCGAGCAACAGCGCCATCTAGTTTAGAATACTCTTCTGTTAACATTAGCGCAATCATCCTATCATCCTTTGTATCCGGCTGACTACTCCATGAAGTTGAGCTTGAACATTCACTTTGGTATTCATTTGTCATAATTCAAGATTGAAAGTTAAAACCTTCTAATATTACCTTATTAAGTTATCAAAAATCGGGAATGTGGCCTGCAAACAAAGATATCCAATCAACTGATCAAAGGTAAGCCATGCAAAAATGGATTGTAAGAAATATAAAGATATCGATAATTTGAGTAAAATAAAATTCAGGAGATGCACAACAGAAAGCAGGGTCACTGCACCTAAGTTAATTAAAAAGTACTCCGTAATAATTAACTAGGGGAACAATTACAGGATATGTCGCATATACAAAACTATCTACCATAATAACATGTTACTTATGAGCATAAAAGAGCATGAGAAGGCTTCCATGTACACTATTTGTTGGCGAACAATCACAGGATAAGTCACATATACACAAGTATCTAGCAAAATACCATATTACTTATAAGCATATAAGAACATGAAAAGGCTTCAGGGTACACTGTTTGTTTCGGCAACACTACAGTCAAACTGTAGAATGCATAATAAAAAGCTCGTATCTTGGCATCCTTCAATCAAACAACAAAAAGCCGCAAAAAGAATCACATAAGCACACTCACTCAGCCAGGTTAAGATCAACAAAGACGCTCCATAAATGCTGTGGAGATAACACTTGAACGAGCAGTCGAGCACTTAAAAATCTAATATAAAGGATAGCGTTATGCTTAACAACATGTAGCTTTCTCAACATAAAGTGAACTAATCAATATCGCCAATAACATCGATGACTAAATTGAAGACTTGATCAACCAAGTTTTATTTTCAAAGGCGCATTGGTTCGCTTAACCAGTAACCTAAAAATGCACGATAGGATAACACATCCACATATCCCGCGGAGAAGAAAAATTCTTTGGAGCTCCATGGCCAATAAGAAGCTTTTAATTTTGGGTTTTCCTACATGGTAAACTTGTGTTTTTTCAAATTCTACATGGTGGCAAAACGGGTTGACAGGTCAGGTTTGGGTCGGGCCAATTCGGGTCGGGTAAGCTCGGGTTTGCCGCATTAACGGGTTAGTTTGGGTCGGGTCCTTTCGGGTATGTTTGTCGGGTCATTTTCGGGTCAAACGGGTCAGGTCATTTTCGGGTCAGTGATTAAGGGGAAAAAGGCATTTCAAGCCTTTGGGGTCAATTAAAGTTATGTTTTGTCGGGTCATTTCGAGTCGGGTCTATGAAAGCTCGGGTCATTTTCGGGTCGGGTCAGTTCGGGCTTCGGGTGTCATTCGGGTGTGGCGGTTCGGGTCGGTCTCGGGTCAGCCTTTTCGGGTCGGGTTGATTTTAGCAGGTCTTATTGGTAACCCTACTTTTGAGTTTTGAGTTAAATGAAAATTGTGTTTTAACCGAGTTTGGTCGTTGATTTGCGTTAACCCTGTGTTTTTTCAAATCTAATTACTTTGTTATTTATGAAAATTGTCGTCAATTTCAATTTTCTCATTGGAATATCTCCACATAAACCGCATTTGAAATAATGCAATGAGAACGCAAATCAACGACCAAACTCGGTTAAAACTCATGACAACGATCAAGAACCCGATCTACGAAGCATTCCAAATCTCCTAAATTCAATTTCATAGGAACGTTTTCCCCAAACTTGGTCAATTTTTTCAATTAATCATCAGATCAAAAACAATTTTGACTATCATTTAAGAAATTAAAATCAAGACACAGCAAAACGCAGCATAAAATTCATATACAAATTGCGGAATTGGGGAAAAGTTGAAACAACAATACTTGATATGAAATTTCCCGCATAAGCAATTAGTTACATCGTCTCACACCGCGTTAGTGCGTTACTATGAGACGGTCTTATTCTATAATTCGTAAATTTAACATTGTAAAAGAGGTCATCGAACAAAAAGAAGAGGAAATTATAGGTAAGACATGAAAATTGGAAAGGAAGTTACCTGAGGCGCGAGTAACAAAATGCGGGAAATTTGACTATGCGGACGAATATCACGAAAGAGTATAAAATGATGTATAATTGGACATAGTAATAACAAGAACTCCGTGCGTATCAAAGGTAGCGGTTAATGGAAAAATAAATGAGGGATGCTGGTTGGTTGGAGTTCCGAATAAAACAATCGGTGTACACGATTTAAAATAGGGAAATGTTATATACAACTTAATGAATTGTATTTAAAGCATTTAATATCCTTTCAAATTTGGTATTAACTTAGAAATTAGAGAATAAATTACACATGAATCAATGCAATTAATGCATATATTAAGTATTTATTTCCTTTTTTTAGTTTCTTAAATACAACCCAATCATAACCCTTTAAAATATCACAAAATCTCATTTTAGTAGACGGGTCAAATATGACCACTTTTATAATAAGGCGAACAATAAGTGGCATGTTGGGGGTGGTCTTATTATAAAAGTGGTAACATATTTAACCCGTCTATATACGGATATATCCGTCTACAATGAGATTAATTGTTAAAATATTTCCATAGTGTATTTTCACGAATTATCGTTTAAAACAGCATATCGTCTAGGATTATAATTCTCTTCATTTTTTCGGGGGAAAATTAATGGTTTCTTACCTCTAATATACACCACCATTAATTACTTAAGTTGGAACTGTTAGATCATTTCAGAATAATATCTAGACAGTTGAGAGAAAATAATAGGGAATAAATGAAGAGAATCCAATTGATCCGTCTAAAACATAAAAGAGTCATGGAATTAAAAAAAAAAGTAAGTAAATACTAGCTAAGTTGGAATAATAGCGTGTTGGAATAATAGCTCTAATAGTCTTTGGGAAATGGAGCACCCCGTGAATATTGTGTTGGAATAATATATACTCCCTCCCAGTCGTTATAATGTTCCCCTTTCGGAATGGCACGATACTTAAGAAAAGTGAATATAAAATAATAAAGGACAAAAGTGGGGTTTGTTGATAGGAGAGAGAGAAGAATAGTTAGTAGTTAAATAATGTAATGAGCTTTGGTAATTGTTCCCTCCAAAAGGCTAACACAAAACTGCACATGCTTAATTAAATTGCTAATCCGTCTTATCTATATTAAGACTAACAGCTAATTATAGTACAAAACTTGGTTGTTTAACAACCATTACATACGGAGACATGCCTCCGTTTACCAATAATACTACGTACAATATTAATAAAATCAAATTACACAAGATTAGTACCTGATTACGAAACAAATTACAGAAATTGAAATTTTTTTTTTTTAAAAAAAAGACGAGAATTAGGTGATCAGAGGACTTCAGTAATCAGTATGGATTTCTCCTATCTTGGCAGACAATTAGGTTGTCCTTGAACCAAAAACCAAAGTGTCAAAGTCTTAATCCATCAAAGCAAGTTGCCTCACATATGAAAATTTGGCACCAAATTCAAATTAGGAGCCAAATATCACAAACATTTCAGTTTTGCGCCCAAATTATCTTTAAAACAGTGTGCAAAGTTCATGGGTATATAATTAGAGGGGCTGAGATCATTTTGCCTCATTTATTTGTGTTGAGCCAAAACAATCCTTTCTAACCATCACATAATTGAAACAAAAAACATTCTCACTATATTCTCAATAAAGTCTGCAAAAAATGAAAAAACCAAATCTAGATAACTTGGAAAGAGAAAGAATCTGTCATCTTTTACTAGAAAAAACCAATGATGGAAAACTAAAACATGGGGCAATGAATGAAGTTGCAAAGACGATTTGGCGTATGCAGAAAAACAGTTACCAAACTTTGGAAACAGGCTAAGATGCAACATGCAGCAGGTCATGGGATAAGTGTAAATAGCAAGCTCAAAGGAAGACAAATGCCTGCAAGAAAGGTGTTTGACACTACAAAACTAGAGAGCATTGAGTTACTAAAGAGGACAACTCAGGAAGGAGTAAGTAAAGGGATGGGTGTTAGTCAATCAACAGTCAGCAGATGGGTCAAGGCAGATCTCATAGATTCACATACAAATGCCATCAAGCCTCTTTTATCAGATAAGAACAAACTTGAACGATTAATTTATTGTCTTTCACACCTTCATTATGATAAACACACAAAACAGTTTATTTTCAAGGATCAAAGTAATGTGATTCACATAGATGAAAAATGGTTTTTTATTACAAAACCAAGTCAAAGATTTTATGTAGGAAAAAAAGAAAGGAGACCTTTTAGATGTACCCAATCAAAAAGATTCATAACTAAGGTTATGTTTATGTGTGCGGTATCAAGACCTAAATATGGTGAAAATAAAGAAGTAATTTGTGATGGCAAAATTGGTATATGGCCATTTGTAATAGAGGTACCAGCTAAGAGGAAATCAAAAAACAGAACAGCAGGAACATTAGAAACAAAGAATATAGAGTCAATAACTAAGAAAGTAACAAAAGAAATGTTGATTTCTAATGTCTGTCTGCTATTAAGGCTAAATGGCAGGATAATACTAGTAAGAATGTTCTGATACAGCAAGATAATGCAAGACCCCATATAACTAACATGGATGAAGATTTTAGAAGGCATGTTAATGAAGATGGGTGGAACATTCAACTAACTTGTCAGCCTCCAAATTCTCCAGATTTAAATGTTCTTGATTTGGGTTTTTTCAGAGCCATTCAGTCACTTCAGCAAAAGGAAAAAGCAAACACACTCCAGCAACTTGTTGACAATGTTATGCAAGCTTATGAACAGTTGGAAGCAATTAAACTTAACTATGTGTTCATTACTTTGCAGGCATGTATGATAGAGATTATGCAACTCAAAGGTGGGATTGACTATCCTATACCTCATATGCACAAATCAAAACTAGCAGCACAAGGTTTATTACCTGAATATCTACACTACAGGAAAAACGCGGGAAACTGACGGAAAAATAAAGCCAATACTGACGGCAATTCCGTCGGTATTTCCCTTTACTGACGGAAATTCCGTCAGTAATCAGGGGTCAGCTTATTTTGTCAGTAAAACACCTCTACTGACGGAATTTCCGTCAGTCTCCCAAATAACTGACGGAACTGTGACGGACAATCCGTCCTTTTTTATAGGTCAATAGTGACGGAATTTCCGTCAGTGTTTAGCATTACTGACGGAATTTCCGTCAGTTCTGACAGACACGTGGCATTCCACGTAGGTTTCTGAAATCACATTAACAGAGGGTACTGACGGAAATTCCGTCAGTTTTTTAGGTTTACTGACGGAAATTCCGTCAGTTTGTGTGACACGTGGCAGTTTCTAGTTAAATGGAAAATGGGGAGGAAAACGCAGCGATGGAAATTCCGTCGGTATTTTAATATTATCGACGGAATTTCCGTCGATGTATTAAATAACGATCAGAAACAAAGAAATTGACTGCTGCCCCCCACGATGCGTTTTTTTGCATCGTTTCAAATCACCCACGATGCCTATTTGCATCGTTTCCAATATAAACAAAACCTGCAAAACACATCCAATCGTCGACCGCCAAGCGGGAATCCATTTTCACGTCGACCGCTAATGCGGGAATCAATACACAACAAAAGAGAAGGGGACGCAAATTGTTTTACATAAAAACATAGTCAAATTTGTACATTGTCTTACAAATTAAACAGAGAATTGTTTTACCATGTCTTTCATACTTACTAGACGACAATACTAACTAAACTAAAGTTCTAACCTAAAGGCTCTAACTTAAAGGCTCTAAGTGTTTATAGGGTCAATAAAACTACCACCAATACCTCCAAACCCGTCATCACCACCCCCAAAGTCATCCCGTCTATGTGGAGTAAATTGTGAACACGTGTTTGGGGGTTGAGATGCTTGCAAATCAGCCCAAGCCTTTCTCATTGCCGCCATTTCTTCAGCCTGTTCACGAACCTGTCTTTCAAGAGCAACTCGAGCGGATCGTTCATCATTCATTTGGGTGGAAAGCTGTGAAATTATGCTAGGAGCATAAGATAAAGACCGTCGGCCAGCTTTGTTAGGAGGAAGATCATACCATATTTGGGCCCCTGTAGGTCCTGTCCCAAACATCCGGTTCTTCTCGTCAAATCCTCCTACAGCCTTGTAGTAGGCCTGAATCTCGTCGGGAGACTGTCCAGGTGGCAATGGCTGCCTCATCTCCTCATCGTCAAGGTCATCAGGATTAAGTCGATCCTCTAAAATTTGGTCAACAGTATCACGCAATGCATTTTCCACGAACTCACGGTAAGGATTCTCACTAGCATTTGTACTAGGTAGTTTCTCACCGTGATACGTCCATACATAATAATTATCGGCGAAACCATACGACCAAAGATGAATTTGAACATCTGCTTTCCTTTTAAAACCTAGGTTTTTGCATTTCTTACACGGACACCTCATTTCACCTAAATTCTTGTACTCACTACTTCCCTCCGCGAATTTAATAAACTCTTTCACCCCATCTGCATATGCTTTCTTGGGTTTCTTTTTTTCGTCTAATCTTTCATACATCCACTGCCGTTCTAATCTTTTCATGTTATTATATATCTACACATTTATATATATCATTAAAAAAGATAATAACCTAACAATAATCAAAATCAAGCATAATAAACAATAATTTAACATTTTAACCAATAATTTAACATTTTAACCAATTGGGTCCTTATCACTCCAACCTAAACCCATCAATGTACGTTTTAAGTCACTAGCAAACATGTACTTGTGATTTATTAATGAAAAAAAATTAAGCAAAGAAATTCCCATCCGTTCTCCAAATACACAATATAGAATAAATAATTACTCTACATATGCATTTAGAGAACATTAAAGGAATTGTCACCAAACTCTTTTCTCATTAACAAATCACAAGCACATGTTTACTACCTAAGTGACTTAAAACGTACAAAGACAGTCCCAAAACGGGGACTATTCAAAAATTACTCCTAGTGAGTAATTTTTGAACGGGTACTAGGTCAATATGAACAATAATTTTAACAATATTAAAAACAAAACATACAACAATGACTACTTTTTCAATTAACAAAAACTAACATAATTTACTTTTCATTTTACATATCTAGTCTAATTCATATTTATTCTAATTAACATTTAACAATAATCTAATTTTTAATAATAAAATTAAATATCTATCTTAACTCAACATGCATACATTAAAAAAAAAAAAAATTATAACTAATAATCTAAATTAACAACATACATTACCAACATACATCCGTCACAACATTGGCTTCTATCCTAAGTCAACATGCATCAACACCAACCCTTTTTCAACAACAATTAAAACAATAACTAATAATCTAAATTAATTAAACTAATTAAAAAATTTAAAAAGAGTAATATCCGTCGCTTTTTCACAATTACGACGGAATATCCGCTCGGTAGAAACCTCGACGATTAAAACAATAACTAATAATCTAAATTAATTAAACTAATTAAAAGGAGTAATACCTAATTAACTTGACCAAAAAAAATGAAAAAGGAAGTGCGGTGGTGGCGGCAAAGGGCCGGCGGCGGGCGGCGGGGCGGCGGGCGGCGGCAAGGGAGGCGGGCGGCGGCTACTATTAACAAAAAAAAAAAAAGATAAATAAGAAAAGGAGAAGGAAAAGGATGAAGGAGAAGGAAAAAGATAAAGAAAATAGAAAAAAAGATAAAGTTAATTACCTTATAGTGATGGCGACGGCGTGGTGGTGTTGGTGGTGGTGGTGGTGGCGCCGGAAGTGGAGGAGGGTGGTGGTGGTGTCGGGTTTTAAGGAGGTTAGGAGGGTTGGCGATTTTTAATTGATTTGGGGAAATTTGGTAAAGTGAGGGGAAAGTGTTCGCGTGTTTTAATTAATAGGGACATCGACGGAAATTCCGTCGATTAAATAGAAATCCTGACGGAAATTCCGTCAGTATTCTTATTAAACTGACGGAAAATCCGTCACTGCTCACTTTATCAGAAAAATAATGCAAGGACTGTACACGTCAGTTAAAGTAACACTACTGACGGAATATCCGTCAGTTTTTTCAAAAAACTGACGGAATATCCGTCACTAGCTCAATTATTGTGACACCCAGTCACACACTACCACCAACTAATAATTGACCATGTGACGGATATTCCGTCGCTTTTTGAAAAAAGCGACGGATATTCCGTCGAATTGTATAGTGTTTTCAAATTTGTCATCCAATTTAACGCGCAAAAGACCATTGACGGATTTTCCGTCGGTATTAAAAGATTACTTGCGACGGAATTTCCGTCACGTTCTTTTTGGCGCCTTTGACTTGGTCAACGCGCCAATAAATACTTGACGGGATATCCGTCGAGAAATCTATCTTGACGGAATTTCCGTCACATATCCGTCGAAGAACCGTGTTTTCTCGACGGCCTCTTTTTCCGTCGAAGGCCGTCGATGCGCGTTTTTCTTGTAGTGCTAACTGCTAACACAGAATTGGTGATGAATTGCATAACATATGTAACAAATCTTGGTCATGCAAGTAGTATTAGTGAACTGGTAGATGAAATAAAAAGTGCAGAAAATGATTTGGAACTAACAGAGCATGCGGGTTGCGGTAAATGACCCAACAAGCCAAATCAAGTTGTTGGTAACATTACAGTAAATGAAGGTGTCGTTAGTGCGGAACCAAGAATGATAGATCAAGGACAAAAACTCGACTTTTTGAAGATAGGCGGATGAATGCATTCGAGTAAACAAAGAAGGAATGATAAATCGAATCAGGCAAGTCAACTTTTTGAAGACAACAAACTGAATGCAATCAGAGTACAAGCATGTAAAGCAGAATAACAGATGTATGAAGACATGCAATTTATGTACCCTTTTGAACTTCGCACAAGTTTTTAAATCGTTTTGGGCAGTTGATGTAAACTGAAGTAGTTAAATGGCAAATGTGCTATGGCAGTAAAACTTCAACATCATTGAGTTTCAAGTTAAGATAACCACAGATCACAATCCATGCATAGCCTGCATCACAATTTCTTATGGTGGCGTAATGCATGGATTGTCATCATTTTGCTCTCAAATTATCATTGAGCATCGAAAAAAAGGAGTAAAAGATAATCCATAACAGTTTATTAACATCATTAGTCCATTAAACCTAATTTAAAAGATAAAAACAATAAATCAGGAGAAGAATGAGTGATAAAATTAGACCTCCCATCGTATTTGCCTTCCAAATCAGGCAGGAACATACTCGAAAACTGAGAATCAGGGACAAACGTATCAACTTCCCCATAGGTGTCAGGAACAACATCACAAGAGTCGAAAATGGGCTGACTGTAACCACCAACATCAACACAATCCTCATACATGACTTCATCTCCCTTCACACCCTCGTCATCTTCACTTTCAATGGCAAACATAGGATCAATGTTTGCCATCTGAGTCAAAATCAAACGAAGGTACTCCGGGCTTTCACGCCTTTCCCTCAAAATCTTCATCCTTCTCTCAACCTCAACCCTCATAAACTCCGCCATCACTTCCCTACCTTTCTCATACTCAGTCTTCCTCTTCTGACCCTCACAATCATCATCAATCTCAACAACATCAACGGAGTTGTTGAACATACAAGGACCGTCATCGAAATCATCATCAACAAACCTCAGATCTGGAGCACAGTTGAAAAAAAATCAAATTTATGGCGATTTAGATAAAAATCCATTGACATATTGAATTATTGAGAGTTGATTTTAATTGTAGATCAGAATGGGAGGATAAAAGATGAGAATCGAAGGATTTTAATGGAGATTGACAGAGAAGTAGATAGAGAAAGGGAAAAGAGAGTGGCGGAAGAGAGAGAGGGTGAGATTAGGGTTTATGGGATTAGGGCCTTAAATATGGCGGGTACAATTAGGGTTAGGGATAAATGGGCTGGATTAGTTAATGGGTTAGTATTAGTGTTAATTGGGTGGGTTAATAAGGTGGGTTAGTGTTTGGGTTAGTAAATAAAGTGTAGGTATAAATTGTAAATATAAGAAAGAAGTAAGGATAGAATGGTAATTGTATAGATGAAAAAGTTTCTAAAAAAGGAAAGGGGAACATTACCTGAATAATCCGTTTCGGGAAAGAGGGAACATTATAACGACTGGGAGGGAGTAGCTCTAATAGTCTTTTTGTCCCACATAGAAAAAATACTAGCTAAGTTGTTTTTTGAAACATTTTTTAATGTTTTCAAAGGTTCAATTTCCGAGACTGATTGACGCAGTCTACGGAATTGACTGTTGTGGTAATCCAAACTGATTGCCCGGTTTACCATGCTTTCTTATTTTCCAAAATCCGATTTCGTTAATTCTTAAGTCTTTTTAGCCTATATAAACAAGTCTTCTCCTTCAGTTTAAGGGACAACAAAAATCATTCTCCCCCCATACATTCTTAAGAAATTTTCTTTGAGGTTTTCTGACAACGATCTTGGTTGTTCTCATCTGCGTCTTTGCCTACACCGAAGTCGCAACGGTTGTGTTAATCCTGGGGATCGAATGTCATTGAGTCCGTGTGTAGCAGACGGGGCATATTTGACTTTAGGACAGTGGCCTCAAGTCACGTTACAACCTCCTCCTTATCCAGATAAGACATAATTATTTATCATAATTACAATTATATTATTTACTTTATAATACATAAGTTAATTTGTCCGAGACATGTTATGTTATTTCGCTACTAGTCATACTCTATGTATAACATAGTGTCACTTGCATATTATGAGAGGGGTACTATACTACTATCCGTCTTTAGCTTGTAACGGATAGTATCATCTTCAATAAAAATTTGTGTTTTAACTAGTTTTTTTTTTTTTTTTTTTTTTGACAGTAATCAAATAACAATCTTGATCAATCCAGTGCAGCTCTTGCAATGGAATGAGCAATCTTGTTAAGATTTCGAGGACAGTAGCTAATTGTGATACAATGTAAACTAGGAAGTAAACTGAGAATAGATCGGATAAGAAATCTTGCATCTTTAGACATGTCCATCAAGCCTGTCACTTGCAGAACAAGATTGAGGCAATCCGTGTTTGCTTCAATATGGCGAAAACCACTAGAAACTGCATCAGTGAGAGCATGAAGAAGGGCAGCTGCTTCAGCTTGGAAAGGAGAGGATGCCCAACACCTTCTTGAACCAGTCCGCAACACAACACCATTTCCATTCTGAACAACCCACCCTGAAGCCGCCTTAAGATCCAAATTCCAAGAGGCATCACACTTAAGACGAACACAAGTCGAGCACATAGCAGAACCAACCAGAAAAAACGGAAAGTAGTTACGTATATTTTCCACATCAGAGTTGGACTCAGGGCAGTCCTGAGAATGACTATGAGCAGTTCTTACTTCAGGAGCCCTTTTTGCAATGAAGGCATTAGTGACAAGTGTGGCTTCTTTCCAGATCAGTCTCATTGACATAGAGATGTCAATCTCTAAGAGACTAAGCTTATGACTATTCCGAATACACCAAATCCGCCAAATGGTGCTAACGAATAAAGGAATAGTTGTTAGTGAGTCATCAGTCTTAAGGAGAAGATTTAGCCAATTAATAACCCATGCTTGCAAAGATAAATTACTACCAGCAATACCACGAATACCCATAAAGGAAGCAGACCAAATACGGGAAGAGAGTGGGCAATCACGGAAAAGATGACTCATTGTCTCCAAACATGGTCTATCAGAACAAAAAGGACATAGGTAGCTCCAATCAAGACTCCGTTTCCTCCCTTCATCTCCAATAGGAAGAGAGTTGGAAAGGATTTTCCACAGAAAAATTTTCCACTTTCCTGGAACAGGTAAGGCCCATAATCGGGACTTACAGAAGGAAATCGTACTCTGCTCCATTCTCTGCAAGTCAGTGGGTGAAGCCTTTGCATCCCAAAGAGTTTGAAAAGCAATTGAGTAACCTGTTTTAACTGAGTATTGTCCATTTCTTGTAAAAGTCCAGAAAATATTATCAGGAATGTCCTTGTAAAAGCAAACACAACTCAATATCCCATCCTCATTAAATAATTTTTCAAATTAAAATCAAACTCTATATCTTTTAAAAAACAAAAAATTGAAGTTATGATAAACTTTTAAGTATCCTAGGTGTAATATATCATGTACTCCCTCCCTAGTCCCTTCATATACACTAGTATACATAAGATATGATACTTCACACATCATAAATTTACGGAAATGGTACCCATGAGCACTTAGATCAACTAGCAAGGGGTTGTTCTAACTTAACCAGAGGTCTCGAGTTCGAACCCTGGGAACGCAGCAGTGTTAAAACTCATGAGGGAGAGCTTTACCGTCCTAGTGGTCCTACCCGGCTCGAACCGGATTAAATCGGATGGTTTACACCAAAAAAAAAAAAAAATTACGGAAATGGTGATGGGAGATGAAGGAAGAGAGGAAAAACTAATTGGGTGAGAGAATGAAAAAATGAGAAGGTTAATATTACAAAAATCATATCTGAAAGAATAAAATTCGTAAGTGAAAAAGTACGTTCCTAAATTTAAAACTGATAGTGTTGTCTTAAATAAGAATTAGTAATTTACTTTGAAATGTCTCAATTATTTGTTTATCTTTTTTATTTTAAGACCTGTTTTTTTTAGTTGCGCATTCACAACCATTTTGTTCCACTTAGAGCATGTACAATAGAGAGGAAGTAACCTCCTTTTAGCACTCTCTTTCATCTAAGAGGATGCCCTCTCTATTGTAGAGAATGCATAGAACATCCTTTTAGAAGAAGAGCACCCACATTGAAAAGGATACACCATCCTCTTAGGACTCTCTCTCATCTAAGAGGATGTCCTCTTCAATATGGATACATCCTCTTAATGTCCTCTTTGAAGAGGAAGAGGAAGACATCCTATATTTATGGAGTATGTCCTTGTTTTGGCCCTTGTGCCATATAAGAGAGAAAAGTGTGATGAAGTCCTACTTTAAAGGTGGAAAGGAGAGGAACACAACATCCTCTTTGACGTGGAAAAAAAAGAGGAAGAGGATGAGAAATTGAAAAATGTGGCAAAAAAATAAGAGAGAACATTGTACTCAATGAAAAAATTAGAAAAAATAAAGAAGAGGAAGAAGACCTCATCTTCAATGTGGATGC
This sequence comes from Silene latifolia, assembly GCF_048544455.1. Taxonomy (NCBI): domain Eukaryota; kingdom Viridiplantae; phylum Streptophyta; class Magnoliopsida; order Caryophyllales; family Caryophyllaceae; genus Silene; species Silene latifolia. The sequence continues at coordinate 186,728,812 of NC_133527.1, read as the reverse complement.
TCTATCTACTTCCTCTAAAATTTGAGGAAATGAAACATTGACCCTTGGGCCAACTAGCCAATTATATATTTTTCATTTTTAATATTTACATTTTATTTTTTATTTTTAATGGAAGTTAAAATATAATTAAAATGGTAGAGAATGGATAAGAGGATCCTCTCTATTGTGAACAAAAATATATAAGAAGAGGATGGAGATAGTGGAAAGGAATGTGGGTCATAGAGAAAATGATGTGTTAAAAATTGAGAGGGCAAAAAAAAAAAATTAGAGGGTAATAATGTACTCTCTATAGTACATGCTCTTATCATCTCTAATAATTAACTATGAAAAAACCTTGCTCTTTTTTTTTTTCAAAAATAAATAAATAGTAAGTCTACAAAGAGACCGTTAACTATATTAATAAGAAATAAGAAACAACTAATAAATAAATAAAAACTAACTAAAAAGAAAAAAAAAAAGTTAAATAAAATAGTAACTAACACTTTTACTACATTAACGAGTCCTAGTCAAGCCAAAATCTCGTTGTCCTTCCTATTAATTTCTTTACAAAATCTCATTGAAGACGGCACGTATCCGCCACTCTAAAGTGACGGATACCATTTTCTCTCACAAATGACCCAAATAGAGGAGAGAGAGAAGCACATGAGGGTGCCCCACCTTGTCCCCCTATTCGTTTTGTGAGTGACATTACCCATCACTTGCTCCGACCCGTCTTCAGCAAGACTAACTGTAATTTCTTACGGAGTACTGTGTAGTGTGTACGAGTGTTCCTTGTTTTAAAAATGGATTAAAACGTTTTTATTTGAGGAAATGTGTTAGCACTAGCAGTCATGTACCCGTGAAGCATTCAGTGGAGAGCACCGACACCATAATGTCATAACCCACGGGCATTAATTGGAGCCTGCCATTTGACTAAAGTTGATAAACTCACAGTAAATACTTTGTACTCTGTAGTCAATTTATTCACGTCATTCGTTTTCAAACTGTGTAAAGTTTACACAGATTTGGCACTTTGTTTGCACAGAATCATAGCCTACCATTTCAAGTAACAATCCCTATAAAGTTGTAAACAAATAGTGTTGGACAAGTGAGGTATCTATTTTCCACCCATTTACATTATCTACAATAAGACGGATTAAGTAAGTAAATACGGAGTATTACTTCATCAATTTAACCACTTTTATTTACAATTATTTCCCCCTTAAAATTAAAACTGATTAAATAATATTTCAATTGGACATATAATAAGACGAATATCTTGTTAGTTCTAAACATTTTACTTTTATCTTATTTAATATATTTGACATATTTGACATGTTTAAAATTTAAGACCAATACTTTACTCTCAAACAAGATTTGTATTTACTTTGAAATCATCAAATGAAAACACTTAATTTACCCTCGCAAAATAAAGTATACGTAAGTTATTCATAGGGACAAAGGAATTAATGTTTTTTTATAATATTTTATACTCTGTACTCTTATCTTAGAGTATATTCCATCAGTTTAACATAGTCTTGGTAAAAGTTTTGTAACTTTAACACACAACTCCAAATAAACTTTTTCCTATAAGACCATCCCTAAGTAAAAGGTCGACTTAATCGGGTCAATTAGAATTTTTACTCTTAATCACCCCTTATTAACCTGACCCATTTTTACCCTCCCAAGCAGAAGGTCACGACCCGGGTCAATTAATCCAATTATTTTCCACTTTCATCATTTCCAATCATTTCCCGCATTCTCTACCTCACTAAAACTTCTCTCTTACTTTTTCAATTATTATTTACTAACTAAATATACACAAGTTATTTTTGTATTTTTCATAAAACAATAGTAGTCCAATATGTTAAATATTAATTTAATGGTATACACTGCTGGAAAAAATTATTAAATAACAATGTTAAAATTTAAAAATTGAAAAGACGATTTCATTGACAAAAAAACGCAAACATAATTAAAAAACCCGCATACATAATTAAAAAACTATAAACGCATACATAATTAAAAAGAAAAAAAAAAGCAAACATGATTTGAAAAAATATGAAATACTATTTGCATATTGTGTATTTAGTTTTCTTTTTTTTAAGAGAAAATTGTTGATTACAACCTTTTATAAACCATTTTTTGAAAATTACAGCCTTATATAATTTTGTTTGCAAATTACATCCAAAATTTTAGTTCTGATGGTAAATTACAGCCAAAACTTTAACTCCGGTGGACAATTGATTCCAATTTGAATTTTTGTCACTTAAGTTCATCTTTTATAACCAAAATGCCCTTACATTCATCTTTTATACACTCTTATGTTCATCATAAATTCAGTTAGCAATCTTTATCTTTTTATACCTCAATTTCTTCAACATTCTCACATAATCAATCTCCCAATTCGCCCCTTTCTTCAACATTTACCCTAATCAATTTAATTTAATTCTATTATTTCCATTACAAGTTATAATTAGTGTTCTTAATTATCTCTCTTTTATACTATCAATTTTCCTCAAATTGAAAATAATTAGGATTCTTCAATTTTGGCAATATCTCTTTAATTTTCCCCAAGTTGTAGCTTTGGAGGGAGAAGGAGATGTTATTGTGGTAACCCAGTTTCGAAAATCATTCCATCGCTTTAAAAGGATCAAGAAACTGAGAATAACAAATTAACCGCAAAAGCTAATTAAATAACAATCAATCAACCAAATGTAAGTCCAAAATCCAGCACTTTCGCAAATAATTATCAAAATCGAAGGCGAGAAGAGTATAATAACCAGTAACCTAATAATCTAAACATGAACACCCTTTTAGAAAGTAATTATATGTTGAGGAAGATGAGATGAGAGATGTAATAAGTTGAGGAGAGGGAGTAAAATGAAAAATGAAATGAACTGGGTAAGTAATTAAGCTCTTAGATAAGAAAGGGTATATCGGTCATATTTTGACAAAATTCACCGAAATCCTCAAGTTGGCGCAAATTTAGAAGAAAAGTAATATTTTGGATGTAGTTTACAAAAAAAATTATATAAAGCTGTAATTTTCAAAAAGTGATTTTAAAAAGGCTGTAATCAATAACTTTTTTTTTAATTATGTTTTTAATGCTGTAACCAATTACAATTTGCCATGGAAGGTCAGTCAATCTTTGGGTCAATTTGAGCAAGTGAAGGTCATTAATTGACCTCTTCTCACCTTTTCAACCCTCAGGTCACCCTAATCTTTAGCTTAATATTGGATTAAGATGACCTTCCACTAAATATTAATTTAATGGTATACACTGCTGGAAAAAATTATTAAATAACAATGTTAAAATTTAAAAATTGAAAAGACGATTTCATTGACAAAAAAACGCAAACATAATTAAAAAACCCGCATACATAATTAAAAAACTATAAACGCATACATAATTAAAAAGAAAAAAAAAAGCAAACATGATTTGAAAAAATATGAAATACTATTTGCATATTGTGTATTTAGTTTTCTTTTTTTTAAGAGAAAATTGTTGATTACAACCTTTTATAAACCATTTTTTGAAAATTACAAATTTTATATAATTTTGTTTGCAAATTACATCCAAAATTTTAGTTACGATGGTAAATTACAGCCAAAACTTTAACTCCGGTGGACAATTGATTCCAATTTGAATTTTTGTCACTTAAGTTCATCTTTTATAACCAAAATGCCCTTACATTCATCTTTTATACACTCTTATGTTCATCATAAATTCAGTTAGCAATCTTTATCTTTTTATACCTCAATTTCTTCAACATTCTCACATAATCAATCTCCCAATTCGCCCCTTTCTTCAACATTTACCCTAATCAATTTAATTTAATTCTATTATTTCCATTACAAGTTATAATTAGTGTTCTTAATTATCTCTCTTTTATACTATCAATTTTCCTCAAATTGAAAATAATTAGGATTCTTCAATTTTGGCAATATCTCTTTAATTTTCCCCAAGTTGTAGCTTTGGAGGGAGAAGGAGATGTTATTGTGGTAACCCAGTTTCGAAAATCATTCCATCGCTTTAAAAGGATCAAGAAACTGAGAATAACAAATTAACCGCAAAAGCTAATTAAATAACAATCAATCAACCAAATGTAAGTCCAAAATCCAGCACTTTCGCAAATAATTATCAAAATCGAAGGCGAGAAGAGTATAATAACCAGTAACCTAATAATCTAAACATGAACACCCTTTTAGAAAGTAATTATATGTTGAGGAAGATGAGATGAGAGATGTAATAAGTTGAGGAGAGGGAGTAAAATGAAAAATGAAATGAACTGGGTAAGTAATTAAGCTCTTAGATAAGAAAGGGTATATCGGTCATATTTTGACAAAATTCACCGAAATCCTCAAGTTGGCGCAAATTTAGAAGAAAAGTAATATTTTGGATGTAGTTTACAAAAAAAATTATATAAAGCTGTAATTTTCAAAAAGTGATTTTAAAAAGGCTGTAATCAATAACTTTTTTTTTAATTATGTTTTTAATGCTGTAACCAATTACAATTTGCCATGGAAGGTCAGTCAATCTTTGGGTCAATTTGAGCAAGTGAAGGTCATTAATTGACCTCTTCTCACCTTTTCAACCCTCAGGTCACCCTAATCTTTAGCTTAATATTGGATTAAGATGACCTTCCACAAATTAACCCCCATCCCCCCCCCCCCCCATTTGACCTTGCTTGGGGGTGGTCTATGAAATTTCCATTATCAACTAAGATTACATGTTTCCTACTAAGTTTTTCCCTAATACAAGAATTAAACCTTAATACACAAAATACTTATTCCCTATATTTACTAAATGAATAGGTAAACTCACACATTTTACCTCAAAAAAACATCTTTTTAAATAAGGAAGTTGTTGATAATTAACTGTATTCAACAAATAAGGATCGAGATTTTAATATACTATTCATAGTATAAACAAAATTATAAATCTTTTTGATTACTTTCATAACAACAAAAATTGAGATAATTTATAAATTGGAATCATTAGGTTTGTGGTATAAAAAATATAATACTTTTCTTAAAAAAAAAATACATTTCAGTACATTACTCAATTCTCTTGGATTAATTTTCAGTTTTAATTTTTTTTTTGCTCAAAACAAAATACAATAACGAAAAAAATGAACAATTAATGAGATACAACTATATATTTTACAGTTCAATTTTACTCAATTTTCTTGAATAATTTTACAATTCATTTTTTTTTCTCATATCAAAATATAATGACGTGAAATGTGAAAAATTAATGAGGTGTTAATTTAGCATGATTAAGTAATATACAAATAAAAACTCTATAAATACTGCGCATTCATTGCGCGATATCTAGGCTCTATTTGGTAAACAGCGGATTAATATTAGCAGAAGCAGATTTGACTAGCATAATGATTTAGCGGGTTTGACTAGCAGATTTATTTAGCAGAATTGTTTTAGAGGTGTTTGGTAATTGACAGTTTTAGATTAGCAGATTGTTTAGATCCTTTGTAAAATGACAAATAAGGATAAAAACAAATTATTTATTAAATATATAAAAGGAAGGTTAGTATTTTTTAAGGGGGTAAATAAGACAGTTTTTTTTCTTTCTAATCCGCTAACCCAATATGCTGATAGGAGCAGCATATTGGACCCAAATATGCTATTTCAATATGCCATTAACCAAACGCTATAATTAGCATATTCGTAAATCAAAATGCTAAATTTCTCCAATATGCTGAAATTTGGCCAATATGCTATTTACCAAACAGAGCCCTAAACTAGTATTACTAATTTACTATCATGGTAATAAAGCAATTACATTTTGAAGATATCTTAACCGAGTGTTTAAAACAAAGGTAAAATCGATATTAGATCCAAATTCAAATCTCTCCTTCCCATATATTATACTCTCTCTATCCCGGTAATTTGTCCACCTTTACTTTTGGCACAAAGATCCAAGAAAGAGGAGATGATCAACTATTTAATGATAAATGGATCAAATTAATTCATAAAATAGAAAGGTAAACAATTCACTTAGCCACTCTTAAATAAAATAAGTAAACAAATGATCGGAACCCAAGGAATAACTAATAAATTTCACTAAAACACAACGAAGTGTAATATTCATGTACACGAAAACTTGTAGTAATTCTCATATCCAAATCCGAAACAAAAGATTATAGTTATAGCAATTACCAAAAATACACCTAAAATCCTAAAAATAGCATCATCATGATATCATTCATTCACTCATACTAAATCTATATTTCCTTCCCAAAAAGCTAAACTAGCTAAAACCCCACCTCACCCACCCCACCCCCATCTTCTTCCTGCAAATTGCACTCCTCTCCATCTGTCTCTTATTTCCTTACATTTATAACTGAAATTAAAATTAAAATTATAATTTAAATAACAGTGGCGTAACTTTCGAAGTTTAATCTGTTCAACAAACCACTGTTTCTTCGCAGATCTCACTTTTCACTTTTCTTCTCCTACACGTTTTCCGCCATTTTCTTCCATCAATCAAGGTTTCCTTCTTCTTTTCCGATTTCATTTTGTTTGAATTCATCGTAATTTTTGATTGTTTTGTTGTTGATCTTTGTATATTTAAGGAATGATTTTATGTTGAATTCGTTGTTTTTGTTTAAATTTAAGTGTAACAGTCGACGGATCTGAACTGTGATTGATGATGATGATGATGATATGATATGATATTTGATTTGTAAATGTAATGTTTTCTTCCGATTTACGAGATTTATGATCTTCGTTGAATCGTCGTTGAGTTTAATTACAGATGTTATTTCATGCATGTTGAATTCTACTGTATGTGCTCAGATTATGTTTTCTGAATTGTTTAATCCTATGACATTAAATTTCTAGATGTAATGTTTTATGTACATTTATGAGTTTCTGTTAATAGTTTATACGGTGTGTTATTATGATCTGAATCGCCGAGTTTAATACGATACTCCCTCCGTCTCAATCATTCGTTTATTTTCCGAGTATTGTATTTCATGCATATGTCAGCTTGCTTAGCTGATAAAGTCATGAGAGTGATAATATATTTTTTTCTAGATTGTTCAATTGTGTATGCGCTGTTTTTATGCAAATTGTATGAACTGATCATGTATATTACTTCATCCATCTCGATCATTTGTTTACCTTTGATTAAAATACGCCTCACAAATAATAAAAATGCTAAACAAATGATTAGGACGGAGGAAGTATATGTTTGAGCAATTGAGCTGATATTTCAGTATTTTAATTGTTTGCATGTTTTTGACCTGAATTTAGTGATTGCTGAATATAACGTGGTTTATCTGATGAAACAATTCATTTTAACAGTGGAATTTTGTTGTAGATCCGAGTGACATTTGGTGATGGCCGCTGCGACACAGGGAAAATGGTTGAGGGGGAGAGTAAAGGCTGTTCCTTCAGGGGATACTTTGGTCATTATGGGAATGACTAAGGGAGATGCCATCCCACCTGAAAAGATGGTTACCTTAGCATCTGTTATTGCTCCTAGACTGGTTTGTTTTTAATCCCGCTCTCTGGTTTGTAGTGATATACTTTGTACTCATTTGTGCTCATACACAAGAACTTAGATCTTAGGGGAAGTTTTCTTTGATGGTGAGATTTTGAAGGTTTAAGGAAGGCCTTTAAAATTTGACCCTAAAACCTGACTTCTCATCATTCTGAGTTCGTGCATACAAATTAGTCTTGATTAATTAATTTGTATCATGGTACTCCGTATCACTTGTATTGATTTTAGTCTGTGAATTTGAGTTTGTTTTGTAATTTATGATTGTTGCGAAAGTTATAAAAAAATTTGGCTTCTTAATCCAGCGCCATACATATTGTTTATTCCATAGGCCCGTAGAGATGGAGTTGACGAGCCCTTCGCTTGGGAGAGCAGAGAGTTTTTGAGGAAACTCTGCATAGGAAAGGTGCAGTCTTTTTTTTTTTCTTTTCCATTTCTATTATATGATTGTTGTTTAAGCTGGTTTCCAACTTTATTTAGTGAAAAAAAAAGTTTTTTTGTGACGTTGCAGTCACTTGAAAAGTTGTTGAAGTCTGAAGTTTGAACTTACATGGCATTGTATTTGTGTCCACAGGAGGTTACTTTCCTTACCCATGCCACACCACCTACACAGTCGGGGATGGCGAGAGAATTCGCTACTGTGCTTCTTGGGAGCAGTACCAGTCAGAACGTTTCAAAGCTGGTGGTTGCACAAGGCTGGGCAAAGGTTTTTGTCATGCTGTTCTATCTCTTTTATACAGGATATCTGACTGTATTATTCGCCCAGTCTACTACGTTGAAAATTGTCTTACATTCTTCTTTTTCTTATATGCGACCAGGTCAAGGAACAGAAAAGTGAATCAAACGAGGATGTGGCAGAGTTGCTGCGACTTGAGGAGCAAGCAAAAGAACAGGGTTTAGGAAAATGGAGTAAGGTAGTTCTATTGCTTTTTACTATGGATGCTCCATCTGCAAGGTTATAACTTTGTGCACTACTGAAAAAGATCACACTTATTATTTCAGCTTGTCAGAGGCATTGGCGCATTCCATATGCTTAGAAACTGATGGTTTTACATCCTGATAAATGATAATTAGGAGTCTAAATGTAAATTTTGTATTAGTAAGACGTAACTCCATTTTTTTCTCAATTACAGGCTCCGGGTGCTTCAGAGGCTGCCATTAGACATCTGCCTGCTTCTGCCATTGGCGGCTTTAGTGATTTTGATGCTTTCGATTATGCAACCCGAAACAAAGGGAGGTCGATTGAAGCGATCGTAGAGCAGGTTCGCGATGGGAGTGCTCTTCGTGTCTACTTGCTTCCCGAGTTTCAGTTTGTTCAGGTTTTTGTAGCTGGAGTTCAGGTAGGATAATGTGATAACTTATGCTTTCTAAGTTTCTGTGTTGTCCTGAGTTTTAAGTTCAGGCTCCTGTACTATTGTTTCTGATACGTGCATGGTCTCTGTTAACTGTAGGCTCCTTCAATGGGAAGAAGAGCAGCTCCAGAAACCATAGCTGATTCTGAAAGTAGTTCTGATAAACCAAATGGAGTTAGTAAAGCTGAAACTCCTACCCAGCTGACATCAGCGCAGAAAGTCGCTTCCAGCGGCCCCACAACTATTGAGGTTGCACCGGACCCCTTTGGAAGGGAAGCTAAGCATTTCACAGAGATGCGTACATTACATAGAGATGTAAGTTGACTCTATCTTTCTGCTATCGTCTATCGACATGTTATTGTAAACTTGTGTTTATATCCTGGCACAAGTGGTTTACTTTATATTGAATCTGCAGGTACGTATTCTCCCTGAAACTGGAGACAGATTCAATAACCTGACAGGTTCAATATATTATGATGACGCTGGTGAAGTGAAGAACCTGGCCTTGGAATTGACAAAGAATGTAAGTACATCTGCAGTCGAAGTAGTCAGAAAAGACAACTTAAACTCACAGTACCACTTGGATTTTATACCTAGTACTATTTTCTTTTTGGCAGAGACATCTTTTTTTTTTTTTTTTTTTTTTTTTTTTTTTTTTTTTTAAAGAATATTGGTTATTTTAATATATTATGGAGTACTACATTAAAAGTGTGCTGTCTGTGATCTTGCTGGCTTCGCTGTGTATGGCCGTCTGCCTTGATATGTTGCTGCTTGCATGAACTACGTACTATTTACGGTTGAAGCACAAACCAGGGTGCTGTTATAATTTCTTCTTTTGAGTGTTTGTTGGTGGGTATGTTACTATGTTTTATGACAAGGTAACAATGTAACAATAATTGTTTAATCTGTAGGGATTGGCTAAATATGTTGAATGGAGTGGAAAAATGCTGGAAGACAAGGACAAAAAGGAACTGAAATCAGCAGAGCTAGAGGCAAAGAAAAATAGAATCAGGATGTGGACAAATTATGTTCCCCCAGCTACAAACTCCAAACCTATTCATGATCAGAATTTCACTGGAAAGGTACAGTCTTGATACTACTATAGTATCTTTGAACTCTTTCCTCAAGTTAACCTCAAGTCTAGTGTCTGATATTCATATCAGGTTGTGGAAGTTGTTAGCGGAGATTGTATTGTCGTGGCTGATGACGCTGTGCCATTTGGTAGCCCATTGGCAGAGAGACGGGTAAATATTTCAAGCATTCGCTGTCCCAAAATGGGCAACCCACGAACCGGTGATGGGCGTGAAAACTATGCCCGTGAAGCAAAGGAATTTCTTCGCCAAAAGCTCATTGGTCGCCAGGTATTCCTCTTGCTTACATTTTGTAGGATACGTAGTAAGGTAGTAATATCATTCACAGGGTAGTAATATCATACACAAGGAAATCTAGTAATTATGTTTTATGATGAATTCAGGTTAATGTTTGCATGGAATATTCGAGAAAAGTTCCTGTTGGGGATAATAGTAATCCTGCTGCTCTCTCTGCCGATTCCAAGGTGATAGACTTCGGATCTGTGTTCCTGGCTCCTCAGTCAAAAGGCGAAGGACTCGATTCTTCAACTGTGTCATCTACCGCTGGTGGACAGCCAGCTGGGTATAATGTTGCCGAAATGTTGGTTGTGCGTGGGTTGGCTGAAGCAGTAAAACATAGGGATTTCGAAGAAAGATCGAGTTATTATGATGCCCTTTTGGCAGCTGAATCAAAAGCTATTACTGGTAAGAAAGGGAAACACTCTTCTGGTGACCCCCCTGCACATCACATCCAAGACCTTACTACTGTGAGTAATACCATCACATCTTACCTCTTAGCACTTCAGTTTCCCCTCAGTTATCTTTTATAGTTACTTGAAGAACTGGGTCTTGTATGAGCAGTTTCGTATGCCCAATACTTGTATATTCCTCATTTAATTCTGTGGTTAATAGGCTGGCCTTTGAGACGTCTTATTTAAGTATTGTGTACCTGAAGTGATTTAACGAAAGTATTCTCATCTCTATTATCAATATTTCAGGCATCAGGAAAGAAAGCCAAGGATTTCTTACCCTTTTTGCAACGAAGCAGGAGGCTTTCTGCAATTGTTGAATATGTATTCAGTGGTCATCGGTTCAAGCTTGTAATTCCCAAGGAAACGTGCAGCATTGCCTTTTCACTCTCTGGCGTGAGGTGTCCTGGGCGAGGTGAGCCTTACTCTGAAGAAGCAATTGCGTTAATGAGGAGAAGAATACTACAAAGAGATGTTGAGGTATTGTATTTCTTTTATTGAATAAGACGGATTTCCACCATCGCACCGTGATTGATCCAAATTTTTTCTCTCAGATTGAAGTGGAAACTGTGGATAGGAATGGAACTTTCTTGGGATCCCTTTGGGAATCTAGAACAAACATTGGGTCAGTGTTACTTCAAGCTGGGCTTGCTAAGTTTCAAGCCTCTTTTGGTGCAGACAGGATTGCAGATTCCCATCTCCTCGCTCAAGCTGAGGAGTCTGCCAAAAGGCAGAAGTTGAAGGTAAAGCAACTGTGCTACTGCACAAATACTTGTGCAAATCGCCTTACGTGAGTGTTAATGTAAAACCATATAATCTTAATATCGACTTCCAAAATTCGGAAGTAATTGGTTCGTTATCGGGATGGTTTTACACTATATTACTGTAATGACGGTTTGATTGCTACATTACCAGATTTCTCATCATATCATTTTCAAACTCACTTTTTAACTATTCATATGGCTCTAGATATGGGAAAGTTATGTTGAAGGGCAGGAAGTTGCTAATGGTTCATCTGTTAATGAAACCAGAAAGAAGGAGGTCCTCAAGGTAGCTATCTGAGTTTGATTGTGCAGTACCTTATTATATCATATCGACTCGTGCTTCACTATTTGAAATTGAACTCATTGTTTTCACCATTGCAGGCTGTTGTCACTGAAGTTCTTGGCGGTGGCAAATTTTATGTTCAGACCGTTGGTGATCACATGGTGGCTTCCATCCAGCAGCAGCTTGCTTCCCTGGATATTGGGGAAGCGCCTGTAATTGGCAGCTTCAGCCCCAAAAAGGGTGATCTGGTTCTTGCTCAATTCAGTGCAGATAATTCATGGAACCGAGCTATGGTAAGATATATCACATTGTCACCCTCCTTGTGCCATACTTGTATAATAGAAGTTCAAGTGTGATCGGGTCACTTAATTTTGGGCAACATTGTTTTTTTCAACAAGCAAATTTTATTCAGGCACTAAAATACAGTACCAGGAATAAAAACTACGCATGATGCAGTTTCCAAAAACCCAAAATCAAGGGTAGTAAAGGGAAAAAGTTTAAATTAAGGAAATGAAGACTTGGTATCAAAATATGTGTTTTTAACTATATATATGACTCAGATTTTTTTTTTCGTTTATTGTTATGATAGATTGTGAACGTTCCTCGTGGTGGTATTGCTCAATCACCGAAAGACGAGTTTGAGGTTTTCTATATTGATTACGGTAATCAAGAAGTAGCTCCTTACAGCCGCCTACGGCCTCTACCCCCTTCTGTACACTCTGCACCTGGATTGGCTCAACTCTGCAGTCTCGCTTTCCTCAAGGTGCCTAGCTTAGAGGAGGACTATGGACAAGAAGCAGCTGAGTATTTGAGTGAGCTAACCCTCAGCAGCTCCCAAAAGTTTAACGTCGTGATCGAGGAAAGAGACACGTCTGGTGGGAAAGTAAAAGGTCAAGGAACTGGGACAATCCTCCTTGTGTCTTTGGTTGATGAGGAGAGCAGCTCGAGCGTTAGTGCTGCCTTGTTAAAGGTAATGGCTCACGCCCATGTTTGTTTTAAGATCTTCATGAAACTTATCTGTAGGCCGAAACAAAAATGCTTCGTTTAAACTTGTTAAAAGACCAGTAGATTGGATTATTTGTTTTCATACTGGTGGAACTTAGACTGGCCAGAACTTGTAGGGTTGAACTTAAAATGTCGTTAAGCTGCGCCTAGGTGCTTGAATAATTAACGCGTGACCCTGGCCGACATCTCACCATACTTTCCGTGTTTGTTTAATTGAATCTTAGTTGCGGTTTGTTATTTTTGGGGGTTGCATGGTGAATGTATGATAACTCGAGATGTATATGTATTCCAGGCTGGACTAGCTAGATTAGAAAAGCGAAGAAAATGGGACACTAAAGAAAGGAAGGCCGTCTTTGATGAGCTGGAAGAGTTCCAGCAAGAAGCAAAAACCAGCCGGAGTGGAATGTGGCAATACGGCGACATTCAATCTGATGACGAGGATTCTGCTCCACCTGTGAGGAAAGCTGCTGGCAAGCGTTGATTAGTACCTGATATTCTAATCGTAGTTGGCTTGCTAGAAGTGAATGAGTCCAGAGAACACGCTGAAAAAAATCACATCTTATTTTTATTTGCGGATTCCCAATTTTGTTGTTTGTTTTTTCTCTATTTCTTTTTATATGTACCTCTTCTACGAATTTCAGGCACAAATAGAGGACACAATTTTGATTTTTTTTGTTAGAACTAGTCGAATAATTCAGTTTGCCTCCATTGGGAGGCAGCACATGTATGATGTATCTCAATATAACGGTACCATGTTTAATTTTATGTAGATCGAGTTTTCGTTAATTACTCTCTGCTGATCCACCAACTGGTTTACTTATCATGAGTGTGCTTCCGCCTCCATTTGGCAGTATATCACCGATTTTGACCAACTGGTTTACTTCATGAGCGTGCTTCCGCCTCCATTTGGCAGCAGTTCACCGGTTTGACTTGCTGGCCAATAAGTATCATAATTGTTTTTCCTAATCTTTTTAATCATATTTGAAATTCTTCGAAGCCATGTATCAAATATTTTTAGTAGAGTGATAAAAGCTCTCAATCTGTTGAACATTGAACGAGCGTTTCGACACTTAGAAATCAATAAAGCGGAGTAGGAGAATTCTGCCGATCAAGTTACTGTAGGTACGACTTACGAGCATGGAAACCTGCTGCTACAGGAATTACTCAGTTTAGACAAATAAAATTTCTAAAAACAGCAACCGGAACCTCGAAGGCATTTTTTTCCTCGGCCCAACGTAAGAGAATGATGTAATTTACCTCCATTTGTGTACAATTCATACATCATTATTATCCGCAATCGTGATAAAAATATCATGTATCGAAGCTCTATGTCGATGGTATCAGACTATTGCACCATATTACTTTGCATCTTTGTTACTCCGATACTTCTTTTACTTGCCGTATTCCGTATCCGATACGTATTTTGTCGGATACGATACGACACTTTGATACTTCGGTTTAGACCAAAATTTTGAAAATTTCGCACAAAATAGCCGTATCAGATACCCCGATACGTATTTTGCCGGATACGAGTAGACGAGTATGAGTAACATAGCTTTGTATAGTATTACTCTGTAGATGTTAATTTACGCGGGGCTTTGTCACAGTGAAATCAGTAAATAAGCAGAAAGCTCGTGTATTGGATTTCATTTTCACTCGATAAACATAATACATCATTCTGACATATTTACTCGAAAAATTATACAATAACTACCATGGACAACCGAGTATGTACACAGGTGACAGACCTATAAAAATACACCTTGAATTTTGGACTACAAGAAGCTGCAAAGAACCAAAAAAAAAAAAAAAAAACTTCTAGTAATCTACGGATTCTATCAGAGATGTCGTAAACACCATCAAATGTGGTAATTAGAAATGATTTCATTTCATTTTTAAGTGGAACTAACCATATCAGATTTGCGAGACCCTCGAACTTGTTTCGAGTAGGTTTACACCATCCTCATCCATCGGGATCTTACTCCAACCAGCGCCTCTCATGGGAAAAAACTTGGCCCGGTCGACGGTTGTACTGCCTCTAAATCCAGTTATCTTGGATGATAGCATAGGCATCGCTAGAACCGAGGATGCATTTATAGAATCTTCTCCCAATCCTAAAGCTATTAGGCAAGTGGTCTGACAGTAACGAAATTTTCAACAAGTCAGTCAGTCAGTCTCATGTGAGACTCGGAGAAATTGTGAGATGTACAATCAATAAGGGCGTGATTTAAGAGTATCGTACATAATCAGAGGTAAGTGGATAATAGCTGTTACCTTTGCTTTGAGCATGAGATCCATAGCTTTTGTCAACACCAATCGCAAAAGCGGTTTCATCTCTTTGTTTTGTGTATCCTCAGATGTTGTAACAATCAACCTACCATAGGTTCACAAAGAACAGATAAGATCAACATTGTAAAAAGTAGAAAGACGGCTTTCTGCCACCAAACAGGAGAGGAAAAGCCTCTAGACTGTAAATTGATCAACGGACTGACCAACGCCAACCTAATCTTATTTGGCCGTTATTCAAACAAGGAACTGATAGATAGCAAATTGAACACTGATTTTTTAGTAGACATAGACGCCCCCACCTCGTAAAAAAACAAAGGAAAGTTTTTCACCTCTTGGCTAATTTCACTTTGGTGCCCTAGTGCTTGACCAATTCAATTTATGTGAAATTCACCGAAGCATTTTATTCAAGTTTATTTTTGTATTTTAGTAAGATCGTTAGTAATTTAATTAACTATGCCATGCGACATCACTGGTCACCAAATTTAACATAATAGATTAGGCTTATTTTCGTATTTCATTATGTCTAAAAATGTCATCAAATTTAGATGAAATATACCTATGTCACTATGTGAGATCATAAGTGAATAAGACTAATCCAACTCCACGGGAAATAACCAGCAGGGAAATTGCGTAAACATCAGGTAACGTCAAGCCTTGGACACTAAAGTGGTAATTTTTAGAATGAAAAAATAACTCAATTTTCTCCAAATCAGACTACTAACTGGAAATCATAATTTTAAGGTAGCATATCTCCCACTATTATGCTAGATCAATGTTAATGCATCAGAAATCGAAAAGGCAACTCTTTCATACCTTTCTCCGTCAGCTGAAACGCTTGACGATGTTATAGAGTCCAAGGAACTTTCTTTGACTTCACCACCTGACAAAATTTCAAAGTTTCAAGTTACTAAATAAAACTTTCAGGAATTCCAACTTTTAATCAATGTATTCCACAATCAAAATATATACCTTTAGCTTCGTCAGGGGCAAGCAAAAATATGCCTATGAACACTGACGTCATTCCCAGAATAAACATTGTCGTTCGTAGAGTGTTAAAGACCTACTCAAGGCAATACAACAAAATCTACTTGTCAATATCATTAAATTACCAGCACACATTTCTGGCCACAAGCATACATGTCAGACATAAGCACCTTGCAGATACTCAAGGACATGTTTCCAAGGATAACTACATACACAGCACTCAAAAGTTAGTTTGATGTAAGATGGTGGAGAGCTGAACAGTTTGAAGAGTTCGCAACCATATAATAAAATGGTTTAAGTACGACATAGAGCTTTCACGTAAATCATTGTAGACTTGACACCTCACTTTGGCTGCGTATGGAACTTAATGCGAAGCACCAAATGTATTTTACTGCAAAAAGAAAGAGCATGAAATAAGAAAGATCACCTGATATTCCTGAAAGTACACAAATCCTGTACAAATTGAGAAAAATGTCCATGCAATCTGAAACATGGGAACTATGACAATGGCATCAAAAAACGCCAATCCTTCATTCAGCCTAGCCATCTGGATAAAGAAAAATGCCAAGGCATAACTGTCAGGGACATGAACAAATAATCAACCACGCCATAGCTAAAAAGTGCTATAAACCTTACCCAGAAGCCAGCCGTGCTAAGAAACAACAGAAGCATGGAGTACGTAAACCAAGTGTGTAACGGATAGCTACTGGACATAGCTAATCTGAGGAGATTAGAGCTGCCAACACAAAAAAAAAAAAAAAAAAAAAAAAAAAAATTAAATGAAGACCCCTACATTAGGCAATACAAACAATCAGAACGAAGTTAATACAGCAAGTCACAGTTGGGGAATGACATTACAGAGACTTAGCAAACAAAACAGAACAAGATCCTACTGCTCCTGAAACTATTGCATAAGAGAAAGGAAGCAACATCTTCCAATAGGACTTGAATTCATGCCCAGAAGTAGCAATTAGTTCTCCTTTCCTGCAAAGGTCAAGAAGATACCATTACAAAAGATGGCGAGGTCTGGATCGTATGCAAAATTATTACAGGGAAAAGAACACAGCAGAAATTTTAATCTATTCCTGGGTCTATACAAATACGCCACAATAGACAATTTACTGTGCTATTTGAGTCAACCAGGGGCTGACCTGTACATGTAGTGATGGACGGCAACAATAACTACCAAAGTCAAGCAATACAGCAGGAATGTAATATTACTGTACTTCTCTGCCAACTGCTCTGGTGTATAAACTGAAGGGAAAAAAAAATCAAGAGTAAAAGCAAAATCAATTTACGAAAGAGTAAGGAAATGATTACAGTCTCCAACAACCAAAAAAAGAGAGAATATGGAGTAAATCCGGCATTCATCTGATTACAGTTCTACGATCTTCCGAAACATTTAACATTTTGTTTTGTTTTGTTTTGCTTCAGCGGAACTCACTAAATATAAGTTTGCTGACTTAGCTATCTCAAGTCGACAAGTATGCCATCTCAAAACGATGGTACTCAATCCTCAGCAATATTCTCTCAAAGATGCAAAGCAAATTGAAAGTCATAACATTAGAAACACAGAGACATTTGAAACTTTTCAAGTAGTTCCTGAATGGTATATTGCTTCAGAAGGGAAAGTACCCGTATTGGTCCTAACCTACTAGTAAGCAGACAGCAACATATCAAAGAGACATTTTCATTAAGCTTGTAAATAATGATGTCTACGACTATTTTCCACTTCAAGTTATGCCAAGACATACCAGGTGACTGATGATTGCCGAAAGCAACGAGGAAAACATTTCCTAGCACGATAAAGGCTGTAGCAACCAATACCCTGGAGAACAAAACAGAACAGGCTGATCGATCTTAACATACTAATAAGAAAGGGTACTAACACTCACAAAAGATTGCGACTTACTTGACTGAGATCTTTTTGCTCAAAACAAAGTAAGCAAATGCAATGTTAGACACAAACTGCACAGATCCTAAAGCTGCAAGAAGGGACTGCCAAGCAACCAATATTAGAGAAAGAGAAGATAAAGAGAACCATGAGATTTGTATTAAAGAAAGTTAAATGAAAACTAGAAATGTAAGTTAAATAGTCGATTGTTAGTGTGTTCATATTATCCAAAATCCAAGTAAAGCAAAATCAGAATGGGATGGACCCTTTTGATATTAACTCACCTGAGCAGCATATCCAAATGAGATGAAGTTCAAACAATTCCCAAAAGCAAAAAATAAAAGGCCTGCAGAAGAGTAATACAAGGAGTCATAAGAAGAAACAGTCTTTCAAGGAAGTAAATGGGCTTCTCAAAGTTTTACCGACTCTCCACGTCTGAAAATGAATAATGGGCTTTAGTGCATTCTTCCCAACTATCTCTTTGTTCTCTAGCATAAACCTTTCTCTCTGTAAAACATTCATTCAGGTTAATGAAAAGGTTAACATATATTCGACAGTACGATTTTTTAGGGGTGGGGGCGGGGGAAGGGTGCGAAACTTGCTGATTGAAGAAGCAACAGCGTAAACGATGTAGCAGCCTAAAAAAAAAAATCCAACAAACTTTATATTGGGCTTGAATCCGCAACATTTCAAAAACTCATTACTTCATGTCAAACACATTTAAAGGGGAATGATCAAACCAACACTTGAATAGCATATGCTATTTGAATGTGCAGCAACATGTTTTGCAAAACCATTGATGTATGAGTGCATAGCTCTAAAGTGCATAACTCTGAAGATTTTCCCATAAATTTAACTTGTAGCCAACATATTAAAGAAAATAAGCCAAATGGAAATAATTTCTTTAAAAATTAACAGCAACGGTATTATGTGTAGTGCATGGAAAAAATAATAAACGAATTCTAGTAGACAGTAACAATGGTTAAGACGGAGGTATTGTAGACAGCAGGTCTCCCGCGTCTTTCACTTTCTGCTAACTGGCCAAGTTCGAAACCCCCCACCCCTCTATCAGTCTATTGTAATGCGACTAAGAGCGCGCTTACTGCCGCTT
Organism: Silene latifolia; assembly: GCF_048544455.1. NCBI lineage: Eukaryota > Viridiplantae > Streptophyta > Magnoliopsida > Caryophyllales > Caryophyllaceae > Silene > Silene latifolia. The sequence continues at coordinate 186,709,804 of NC_133527.1, read as the reverse complement.
CGTTAGACCAAAAAAATATAATAACAATGGTCAATGGAAAAAGTGTGGGTTGAGGAATAGAAATTATGGAAGCAAACTCACTCCTTTTGTAACTCATTACATATATCACATTCATATTCAAATGAGGTCCTAAAACTCCACCATTCTTTGAGACACCGGGTTAAAAGTCACTTACAATACTCGTGCATTTAATTGCTTACATGATGCAAGACTACATCCTACAGAGATTTGTAAAAGAAACAAATATAGCAGGTCACATGCTATAGTATAGATCATACAACTTCAAGAGAATAACAGAAGAGACAATATTCTAAAAAGTACTCAGACCCACAATGGCATACCTCTGTATGGCCTAATTTTAGAAGGTTTGTCCCAAAGTTAATTGCAATACTTCCAAAAAGATTGATGAAGGCTCCAATAACCCACTCTCCCATGGCGTCGAAGGAGCCCTAATGTATATACTTAACTAGAAGTAAAGTCCTCAAATCGTAACTTCTACAGAAAACATATGAACGCCAATGCTTCCTCCAAAGGTGATAAGCAAGGTCGAATCCATCACCAAAAGCAGAGGAACATCATTGGCACTGTCCCTGTTCATCAGTTTCAACTACATTAGAACCATAACTTCTAAGTGTCAAGGCATACGCATAGCAAAGTCATGATTGGCTAATGCACAAGAATTACAAAGAAAAAAGGCATCTGCATACAAGTATATCTAGGCCTAAAAGTTGACGACAATTGAATTACAAAGCTTTATCATCATGGCATAACCGTAATAAACTAATGACGGGAATAAATATGATTCTCAAAATCTTCCATTCGGAAAACCAAAGAACACTAGTGGGTAGTGACTACCCTATGCACTCAAACCTGCATTATTCTGACCACCAATCACAACATACAACCGAAAAATACATGATTTTTGCCATTCAATTCAATTATGCCCGCGAATGAGTTGAGATTTTTTACCATCTTAGCAATTACTACCAGCAGGGGGGAGCTACAAAGAAGCAAGGGGTAGCATTCGCTACCCCAAATCCCAAAAAATAGTTGAAATTATTAATTTCTGCTACCCGAAAATCTCTAAAATGCGGCCTTAACAAAGATACTAAACTACAAGAAGAAATTTTGCTACCCAAATTTTCGTTCCTGGCTACGCCCCCCTACCAGTATACCAAACAATTGTGATCCCTTAACCAAGTAACCTCTATAATGCATCAACCAAAATAGCAAATCAAGCTAGTTGGCTATCTGAGTACGATTTCGCAAAAAGTTGTTCACACTAAGGGATCAAGATATGATCAACCCACAAACAAAAACATGGATAACAAAGAAAAATAAATTAACCCATTATTTAGCTCATTAATTCCAATATAATGCAACCCAAAAACACAAAAATAATCAAAACAACAAAACAAAGATCAAAAAACAAGCTGAATAATTCATCAAACAGCCCATGAAATCCATAATGCATCTAAATTGATCTACCAAAAACAACACCAACCCACATAATATTATCATCTAAACAACAAAACCCATAAATCAGTTAATTGATTAAAGTACTAATTATACCCAATTAACCCACAAAATATAGCATCTAAACAACAAAACCCAGAAATCAGTTGATTAATTAAATGTAGTAATTACAAAAATAAATCTAAAAATGTAAACAAATTGAGCTGAAAAGACACGAAACCTGTAGCAAAAGCCTCAAGTTTGATTTATGAAGAACCCTAAAATGTTGGAAAATCAAATGATGATTATGGAAAGATGATGACTTTATTATGAAATGAAAAAAAAAAGTGGGTTGTAATAATAATTGGATCCCCAAAAATTCGTATTTGTAAAATTACCGGATCTTACGGAAATATAATAATTTGTTTTGTTCGTTTTTGTATGAAGATAATTTGATCAAACTTGTATAGCTTTGGAATATTGTATCAAATATTGATAAATTAATTAAAGTTTTTTTGGGTGATTTTAATTATTTGAAAAATTAATGACTCTTTTTAAAAAAAAAAAAAAAACGTAAGTTGTTGGGAGAATATGGAAGGCCACGAAGTCATATGATAGAAGAGGAAGGTGTATGGTCAATTTTGACAAATTAACAACTTGACCTTTATTTTATTTTATTTTTATTATTATTTATTTATTAGACAAACGGCCTTTTTTTAGGTTTTTTTTTTCTTTATATATGAAATCTGAATGATAGATATCATGAAAACAACATGCATAATAAATAAAATTTAAAATTGCTATGTTTTATAAAATTTAAATTAAAAGTGGGTAATGAATTAGTCTGATGTTTTATGTATGTATCATAGTATAAGACCCCGAATTATAAAATAAAGATTTGTCCCTGTCGAAATGCAAGTCAAATTTTACGATAATGATTTGTTACAGATTAGATTTGTGACAGATTAGCACTAGATTGTTTGTCTACTTGTGTTGAGTTTGAAGTCGAAACCCTTTTAAGTAAGATAAATATATGTATTTCGCAGTTTGTTATTAATTTCATCGGTTTACACACCGATTCCATGAACAACTCAATTCATTCAATTTACATTGACTTGTGTAACTAGAGGTCATGTTTGAAAATGTATTGTCGCCATTCCTACATTGGGAGCATATTGTTAAATCTAGAAAATAAAATTATTTAGAAACAAACTCAAAGAATAAATACTACTTGTAACATTATTGATTCAGTTTGGTCTCCCTTAAAAGTTAAAACGAGTCATTTTATAGTCTTTTCCAAAAAAACGGGATTTTGACACCATTGTACAGATAAATGTAACCACTTTTGAAAACCAACTTACCTTAAGTCGTAAAACTAACTGCACCATTATGATTACATTTAACCATAAAATGGTTATAAAATTCCGTCTTTTTAAAAAGACGAAAATAGTCCTTCTGACACAAGAATTTCTAGTTGCGTTCTTGCCTACAACCTTGAAGCTACCAAGTAATTCAGACAAACAAAGCCACAAATGTCGGTGTGTTGTAACTTGTAAGTTGTAAGTTTGTAACTAGGACTTGCGAGTACAAGAAAAATGGAATCTATATGGTGATTGTCCTTCATTTTAATCAACCAGCTTTATTTGACTTTTTAATACCTAAAATTAGGCAATATAACTGAAATGAAAAGACCAACCCATGGAATTATGATTGGCTTTGAACTCACAATACAAATACTCTACGTGTCTTGTACCTTGAGTTGAAAATTTATGAAAAAAAAAAAAAAAAACACCTCGGTTTTACGACCATAAAAACCCAAGGATTATTTCCCATATTCTTGGACCCTAGTAGTTCAAATGGAGCTAACTCATTATCCTTAAAATTAGTTTGCACTTTTGCATCTGCATAAAAAATGCAAAACCTCTATTCATTTCATTTCTATGTTTGACAGGGCCGGAATTTGAACTCAACGGAGATGAACAATTTCAACGGGTGCAAACGGAGTAATAAGAATAAGGGAAATTCGGAAAAAGTTTGCAATTTTAACTAAGAACTTTGAAATTTTCATCCTCCAGTGGGGGCGAGTGCCTCTGCTAGCCCTCTCCGGGGTCCACCACTGAATCGCGTCAATATCCGTAAAGAGTATTTTTAATCAAATGTATACAAACGAAATAAATGGAGAGTGTCTCTGCTTTCGAAATGCCTGTCAAAAATACAGAAATAAAAACACAGGAATAAAACACAAAGAACAGTGTGTTTTCCAGCCAGGGTCGTACGAATTTTCTAATTTCAATGGCATAATTAATGCACAGGGAGTGTTCAGTAAGAGACGTAAGTGATCGATAAGAGCTGAAACAAACAAACAGTGACAAGTGAAGAAAGTTTCTCTACATTTGCTGAAAATTGGTGCATACCCTTTGAGCCGGGTGACAGTCTCTTCAAGCTAGAGATACCTAATTCTGCTCCTTACCGTTGGCCATTAAGCAGCTTAAACCAACATCAAAACTTATGGCCTATGCCAAGCTTTCGCAACTCTAGCTAACACAAAAGGGTGTATGTACCTCCAGTAAAAAGGTCCCCGTCTACGTTACAGTCTGCTAACTTGGAACTATGACACATCATTTCACCAACCTGCAAGATCAGCAAACAGATTCAACAATAAGTACAATAAAAGGCACAAATTGGTTCTCTGATTAGATATTTATTTATGTGATAGAGTTTCAAGTTTTTAGTTCAAAATTAAGTGCTGAAGCTGTGTCATTTTGAAATGTCGGATACATGAAACTGCAGTATTAGGGAATACCATAATAGAAGCAGAAAACATGTAGTTCAGATCGTCTGAACAAAAATCATGTTTCAAAGACTCAACTCATACATATTTCTATGTTATAAGAGGCTAGGCGGATTCAGTAAGCAGACATTCCTAAAAATTAAAAAAGCTCTAGGTCATGGTCCAACGACACCAAGCTCCACCTTTGGCAATTTCTAGAAACATAATATGAGTGTACAGCTGAACGAAAGCCCTATACTTTGAGTTCGAACTTAGGGAAAACTTCAGCACAAAAACCCTAGTATTACCTTCATATGAGAAAGGTTGGTGAAGATCAAGTGACTACAAGAGATGGCATTCCAGCTCTTACTGACAGTGATATCTAAAGTGTAAAAAGTTTAGGTGACATTATTACAGAAGTTTCACTTCACCTTCACGAAAGTTAGCCAATGATGCATGCTTTGGGTTTCATCTAAACAGATAGATTTTTCATGTTACTTACCCACCCCCACCCCACTTCACCCCAAAAACTTAACAACATTCTCCACAAATTTGTCTCAGATATCAATTTCATGCCCGATCGAAGATGGTCTTGTAAGGATCTTGGTCTGTTTTTCCACTGGTGTAAATCAAGTTGTTTTGAGCCATGTGACCTAGTATAGCATTCAATCATCAACGACTTCTTCCCGGGCAATCATTTTGTTCCATTTGTGGAGCATCTGTGGTAGAACAAAACTGTGACTGCTAATTTCTAATCAACACATTTTCTCTCTCACGTCAAAATGCAGTCTTGGTAACCTCCAAAACCTTGTTAACTCGGTCGCAAATCGGTCTTCAGGCGGCTAATTAAAACCATATATTCAGCCTTTCATTCTGTGATTATTATTTCTGCATTGACCATGAAGCCCTTGGGGTCACAGCCATGATTCACATTAAAATTGTCATATTCCAAAGAACTTAAGCTAAAAAATCCAATAGCAACGTTCATACTTCCCACGTGTCTCCAACGGCCTACCTAATCACAAGAACTGTCACAGTTAACTCTTCTTTCACTTTTCTTCCCATCTGTCACAGTCTCTAAGTAGCGACTAAAGTTAAACAAACAATTGGCGATTTGATTAACATTCACGTTTGCTTCCAACTTGTAACTTAAGATAGTTTCTTCAGAGAAAGACACCTACACCTTACAGAACCATTTTTCCATTATTGTGCCGCAACACAGGTGCTTATTAGCATGTCCACCATAAACATTCAGAATAGAGTTCATACTGATGTTCACATTCCTAGATGGACCTTTCATTCATCCTCTTAGATGGAACTTCGCAATAACTAGAAACAAGATTATTATTCTATTATATCACGAAAAAGTTACATAGTTTCGTAGACAAATGATAAAGGGGATCAACCGTTTGCATATGACACACTTCATCAATCACCCAAAAAAAAAAAACAAAGAGTCTTCCAGCCATTAAAGGAAACAAAATAACAAGTCCAAGCCTCAAAGGTGTTTGGTGCCAATAGTTCTAAGCTGGAAACGGCATTCATGGAGAAAAGAGACTTCCACCCTAAACATTTGGAACATAGTTCCCATTCCTAGATGATCATCTCACTCATCCTCTCAGATGGATTATAGCAATAACTAGCAATCTAGTACTCGTATTACAATATGCAAAAACAAGAAATGCGGCTAATAACAAGTCAAAACGAGGTGTATGTAACCTCCAAAACCTTGATAACTCAGTCGCAAATCAGTGTCGAGGCAGCTATTTAGAACCATAACTTCAGCCTTCATTCTGTGATTATTGTTTCTACATGGCTCATGAAGCCCTTTGTCTCACGGCCATCGCCACTAACTTGTTATCCCTGTCACACCCTATGGCGTTACTTCACATTGAAATTGTCATATTCCAAAAAACTTCAGCTACAAAACCCAATAGCAGTAGTCATACTTCCAAGTTCCAACTCTAAGTCTCCAATGGCCTACCTAATCACAGGAACTGCCACAGTTACTTCTTCTTTCTTCTTTTTCCATCTATTAGGAGGGATATCACATAAAAAGAGGATCTCTATTCTCGAAGTAGCAATTAGCGGAGTTTCACTATCAGATAGAACTGCCAAGAAAGTGATTAAAACTAAAGACACAACTGGTGTTTCGTGCATCAATTTCAAGTTTGCTTCCAACTGGCAAGTTAAGGTAGTTTCCTCAGAGAATCTAAGACACCTAACAGAATGGAGGTAATGTATGGCCATCCGCAATCATTTCATCTCTTCCTACTTTTTTGATTGCACGCAATAACACCTCCAATGTCGTATTACAAGCGTATCGAGATGAGACGAAGATTTCTCTATAATTTATAGCCTTATAACAGAAGGATAACAAGAGGAAAAAAGGCAAGAAACTAGCAAACAGAAAGTCTCTTCCAGTCATTATTGTAGTAAAGGAAACAAAAATAACATTTCAAAGGTGTTAACCCCATTCTTCCACCCCAAACATTCCTACACAGAGAAAGGAGACTCCAAGAAGCTAACCCCGTTTTTCCACCCTAAACATTCATAGATGATCGTTTCACTCATCCTCTCAGATGGATCATAGCAATAAGTAGCAATCTCGCATTGACACTCTTCCTTAAAACAATATACGAGTACAAAAACAAGGTAACATAGTTTCTTACTTAAAGAAAAGCGGATCAACCTTGACACTCTTCAGCAATCAATTAAGAAAATATCTCTTCATAGCTAAAACAGACGATCTACAAAGTCAATGCCTCTGACACAAGTATACAAAAAATGCTGCAAACTTTAATCAAATCAATGATCCTAAACCCAATCCTTATGAGCCACCACAAACCCTAACAAAAACACGATTCCTAAATTCATCACCTTCATAAATCAGAAGTTGACTAATCTCAACAATTCACTTCTCGTCTAAGCACAAAGAAAGCAATTCAGATTGAACTGCACGATTCCTAATTTCATCACCTTCATAAATCAGAACTTCAGAAGTCGATTAGCATCAAACAATACATGCTAAAACTAGTAGTAAACTACTCCGGAGTAATATAATCTCAACAACAACAACACGATTACTAATTTCATCAGCTTCATAAATCAGAATTTAATTAATCTCGACAAACAAGACAATTCAGATCAAACACGCGAAAAAAACGATCAGAAAGTTGACCTAACCTGAAATCAAACGAAATCAATCCCTCACGCCTGATTACCACTCAAGGCCTTCAACTGAACATGACCAGCACCAGCACCACCATCAACCGCGACATTAGGCAACGCCTCATACGATCCAAGCCGTCTATTCCCAACCCCAATCACCTTCCCAACAACAGCATAAACAACAAACACAACCAAAACAACAACAACAACATAAACAACAAACATAAGATCAAGTATCGCAACCGCTCTCACTCTCGCTTCATCAACCTCACACTTAGTACTCCCTTCAACACCACCAACAACATCAAGCAACTTATGACACCCTTCCGGAACAAACGCATCAACATAAAGCGACAATCCGGTCTGAAACGCCCATAATCCTTGTAAAAACACCGAACCGGATAGCGCCACATCCGCGAGGAAGAGGCGCGGGTTGAGAGCGAGAAGGAGGGAGAACGCGGCGGAGGTGAGCGACACGCGCGAGGAGAGCGCGTACAGGTGGGAGGAAAGGGAAGGCGCGGTGGCGGGGGTGAGGGAGAGGAGGTAGAATGCGGCGGAAGCGGAGGCGAAGGAAAGGGAATTCGGGAAAGGGAGGAGGAGGGAAAGGAGGAAGAGGAGGCAGGTTAGGGAAGAGGTTAGGGAGAGGTAAGGGTGGTTCGGGAAGAGTGGGGAGGTTAGGGTTGAGGATAGGAGGTGGTAGAGGAAGGAAATTAGGAGGGAGAGGGAGGTTAGGTAGAGGGGGAGGCGACGGAGGTGTGGTGAGGTGGAGGTTTGGGAGAGAGGGAGAGGGTGGTAGGGTTTGGATTGGAAGGTGGTTGGGGATTTGAGGTAGGTATGGATTGAGGTGGTTAGGTGGTAGAGGGAGAGGGTTGTTAGGGTGGTTGATGTGAAGAGTTGGTATAGTAGGGATGACATTTTTGGGTTGGGACTTGGGAGTTTTGAGTGTGTTTGATTGTTCAAGGTTCGGACATGAGGAGATGATGATGATCAATGTTTTGTGTTATTACAGGGAAGGTTTGACTTTTTAGTTTTGTAAGAGAGAGTTGGAAATGGGGGTTGGATATTTATTTATTTATTTATTTTTTTTTTTTTTTTTTTTTTTTTTTAGACAAATGGTAGAATTTGTGTTATTATTAGATATTTGGGATTATTTGGTTTTGGGGTGGTTGGTGGTGGTTGGGCTTGTTTTCGGGTTTAATAAGTCTTGCTTAAAAGGGATACTACCCGTTTTAAATGAGAATTTGTGTTTAGGTTAGTTTAATGCCTTGTTCTCTTTGGTTGATAGGAGCTGAGCTAAGCTGAATGGAGCTGAGCTTAACTGGATGAAGCTGAAGAAAGAGTTAATAAACTGAATAGAGTTGAGCTAAATGAACTGGACTGAAATAAGTTGAAATTTACTTCAGGTCAGCTCTTTTCAGTTGAAAAAAATAGGACTTAAGTAGTTGTTCTCGTGATGATTCTTCATTGTGGTTTATTAGTAGTTATGATAACATAAAGAACTTTATTTGTGGTTTCTTAGTAGTTATGATAACATACAGAAATTCAACTCGTTCTGTTACAGATCGGGAATGGGCGATGAATGTTGAATTGTGGTTAACTGATAATATTATAGTAACACAATAATTTGAGCACATTATAGATAGTAAATGGAGGGAGGATATGGGTTGTGAAATGGTGGTTAAATGCTACTCCCTCCGTTCATCCTATTTATTTGACTCTGTTTCAATTTTGGTTAGTCCGCTTTAACCGCGATCTTTCTTTTTAAACAAGTATTAGGCTCACGCCTTGTGTGAACATTGAACAATAGTAAAACAAAATCTAAATTCCGAAAGAAAAGGAAAAGGGAAAAAAAAATCATAATTTTCCATTGTTTGGAGGTGGCATAGCCGCATCTCACTCCGCCACTGGAACACAATAACAAAACAGAGGCATTCAATCTTTCGAATAATAATATAAAAATCACACCAACACCACACACATTCAAGCATTTTCTGACAATACACTTACAGACTCCGGAATAACACCATTAGCTATCATCGTGACTCTGAGGCCCGAGCCTTTCTATTGTACAATTGCACACTTTTCAATGTTCCTCTGCAAACTTCATGAAATCCCAAAATTATGGAACCGCTAAGCAAAGAATAAGAAATATTCAAAAATATTTGGGAAAACAAAACTATTATGATACATGCATACACAAGATTTTAGGGATAATGCTCCAAGAACCACGAGGGTTAAGGAGGATAAAAGAATTGTCACCGTTGTCCATTGCTGCCTCTCTAATATACAAAGCAACAAATTCACAGCTGTTGCTTTGGCCTTGTATCTTTCATTTACGGGCTTACATGAGTAGGACTAACAATACTATGATGACCACGATTGCAAACACCACCAGCAGCCACCAACACTGTACAATAGCACATCGTGACTGATTAATGATATGGCATTTCACCCACAAAACACCGGAGAAGCATGAATGAATAAAAATATGAGAATAAGCAAGCTTTTTGTATCAGTGCTTATTACAGTTTCGAATGTCGGTAGATAATGCCTTAATTTTCAGTTGATATAGTATTTGACAAGCACACTGCTGAATCAAATACCTTAGGTTTAGAGTCTACTACCAGAGCAGATTTGCAACTTAACATGAATAGTAGCAATCATTGCTGTACGAAACGTCATTCAGAAGATGTTGAATCTTACCGCAGCTGAACCAGATTTTTCACTTTTAGAAGCCTTAGATATTTGCTGTTTGGCTTGGCTCGTTACAGCAGCAGAAACTTCAATGTTAGAACTTATATCATCTGCAATAATGTATGGAAGATTAAGAATACTGAAATGTAAAAGCATCATGCACAAAAACAAGAAGTGATTTGCGAAAACGAAAACGAAAGCGAAAGCATTTATGAATAAGTATCTTACCAATTGTTACACCCTGCTCATGGACAAGAACAGCGAGGTCCTTGAAGACTTCATTAACCTCCCCAATTTGGCTTTGTATCTCCCTAATTCCCTGTTCTCTCTCCTCAATTATTGCTTCATTGAATGAAATTTCATTATCTAAAAGCACCAATTCTTGCCTGTATACATAATTGACTGTTATTTTCTCCTCATATTGCTGAGCAATAGCTTAACAATAGCTAAAACAGAATCCACTTTGTTTATCCACTCATTTAGAGATGAATGAGAAAACTGCGTCATTTACACTGTAAAGCAAGTTTAGAATCAAAACACAACTGCAAGCAGATCATATTTAATTTAAAATCAGAGAAGAGAAAGGCCAATGTATTGTGAGAATACAGAAGGAAAAAAAAAATGAATCCTTGTTATGATTGTTTGGAGACACGAATGAAAGAAAATAATGCACGTCTGCTATCATAACACAATTAGATGAGTTCATTAAAACCCAATCTCCCACAGAGTATAGCAATTGCAGGAATGAAAAGACATAAGCTTATACTGTGCGCCTGCTATCATAAGCTTTGTTTTTGTTGTTGTATACTAGTGTCATACTCGAGATTCCAACTAGGATGCAAGACGTGCATAGAGCATAGTGTAGTCATGGACTCATGGTGCGCCTTACATACTACACAAACACTCGACTAGGATCTGTTCCCTTAGATGACATATTGTTCTGGTAAAAAGACTCAGAATACAACACTAACCAAGCACCATATTCAACATCTCGAATTCTTTCTTAGGACAAGTGAACCATAAGGTGATGGTCATAAATGATCAAACAGAAGATCTTCTCATTTACTATATTGATCGTTGTAACAGTGAAAAACAAATAAATAAACCTTCAATACACAACGTACACTAATTGATGTTTTGAAGCTATGTGGGCGGGGGGAATCATATGCAAATTAAAAATTCTGACCTCTTCTGCACCATTATGAAAGGTTGGCTTTCTGAATCTTGCCTTGGTTCTTCGTCAATTGTGCTACAGAACACCAGAGAAATGCCAGCTCATTTCGGCTACACCAATGAAAAACTAAAATGAAAAATTCAGTAGAGTGCCAATAATTAACATACATAGTTGCTGCACCAGGAGGAGGCCCAGATGGCATGTACGTTGATTCACGCTCACTAGCAAGATGTTGAACTTTCTGGAATTCTTGTAAAATTGCTTGAAAATCTCGAGCAAGCTTAGCATCTTCTAATTTTTTATTTGCCTGGAAAATTAAGATTTAATAATGAGTTTCAACGGTAACTATTTTTCGACCATATACAGTTTTAAATACATGAAACAAACTGATTCAAACAACTCAATAACAACCCATAGAAGAACAGAACTGCCGGTTACTGTGATAAAAAGGCAGAAAACATATCAAGACTGAGGAAATGAAACAAGCATCAGAAAAAAAGCACATTACATCAGTAAAAGGCGTAAAAACCACATCATTACTGAATCACAACAGTATTATCACCAAAAGGAGTAAAAGGAGTCCAACAAGCTGAAGTAAAAGGAGTCCAAAGTTACCACAACAGTATTATCATCAAAACTCTACAGCAATATTACAGAATGTCAGAATGTCGCTTCACTTTCTACTCATAAAAACCACATCATTACTGAATCACAACAAGCTGCGCACCAAATTTCCGCATACTAAACAATTGACAAATTAATTTCACAGTTATCATCATCCGCTTTGACAAAGTTATCGGGGACAGACTTACAAAGCCGTCCCCTACGAATATTAACAGTTGATTTGCCAATTGACACTTGAATACTTCATTAATCAAAGGAACTCCATTATCAAAGAACAAAAGAAGGAAGATTCTAGACTATGACTTTGGTAGGTTCTAGAATCGAATAAATGCTAGCACATGAACCACTGTAGTACATTGAACAAGACTCTAACAGATGCGCGCCAAACTAAAGCACGTAAGCTATATGATAAGCATCAAATATATCAACAGCTGCATTTTCTATCCGTTTTTCGATCGCATCACTATAAAATGAATTACTACCCTAGGTTAAAAACTCAATTAACTGAAAACTTAAGAAAACGATGACGAAAAGAGGAAGAATTACAGAAATATTAGAAGCATGATCAGAATCACTGAGAGTTTTAAGCTTAGCAGAAGTATCTTTCACCAGTTGCACTATCCGCTGTCTCATATTATGCCTGTATAATCACCATAACAACACGATCATCAATTCATCATCGAAATCAAAAGCTTAAATTCACATAAAATTGAACAATGGAGTAATTAGCGATACGAACAGTTTAAGGCGGTGTTCAGGAGTGTCTTTGGCGGTGCCGATAGCATCGATAAGGCGGCGGAAGGCGGAGACGGCGGTGTTGATCTGGAATATTCCGGCGGCGACGGCTTGCGACGCCGTCTGTGGTGCTGACCTCGACGCCGGCCGAGCGCCAGTCTGGAGATCTTGGAAGCTCATTTTGGAACCCTAATTGATGAAATTGGGGGAAAATAGTAGGTTTAAATGTGGTAATTGCCGGCGAAAATGGTGGTGGAAAATAAGAAAAGTCGTTAAGGAGAGGGGACCAGAGTTAGAAAGGTGATGAGGACAATGATGGTGATAGATAGAAAGCCGAATGTTTTGACAGCTTGGACACTAACGGAGTAACATGTGAGATCGTATAATTGATAAGATATATTTGGGTCGACTTAATTATTTACTTATTTTGGGTTGGGACTTGGGTGGGGGTGCGGGTTGGGTCATTTGAGTCGAGTATTTTGACTTGAACCGGACAAGTAAGTCGAGTCTGGACTCTGGAGCATGACTTACTTATCGCGTATCTATAACTAACAATTATTGTCTTAATCAGCTTAGTAAGCCGAGTTATACCGAAGGGCAACCAAGAGATAAGGAGGCAAGGATTCTGGAAAACTGACTTCGTACAAACTCGTCATGGCTAGGCCCCCGGGATGTGGTGCATGGCGATAAGCAATCATATTTGGTTGTGCTATTATTGAATATATAATCAACATTTTATTGGATCATTTTGAGAACCGACTGATTTTAACCGGGCTATTTGATTTTATTATTTTTAAAAAACTAGGTCAAGCTATTGGTTATATTGTTTGTGGAAACTAACAAAAAGATGACTAGGTCATTATTAATCCATGGAAAATAGTTACGAACTTACGATTGAGTTAAGTGACCTCATCTTATTTTTGAGTCAAAATTTAAATACAAATTAAATGAGAACTACCAAAGTCAAATATCTTCAACAAAGTTTAATGTGACCTAATGTATTTCTTTTTTATTACAACAATCTCCAAAATTGAAGATTTGTGTCTAGGTTTCATCAAACTATCAAATGAAAAGAAATTCAAAACTTATTAACTTATGAGTTTTTATCTCAAATGAGAGCTAATTTTTTTTGCTTCGAAAGTGATACGTGACATATGTCTCGTCTAATTATTTAGAACTTAAATAACACAAGTTAAAGTAAATAAATAGATTATACCATTAATATTGACTTTCATTTACTTTACCACATAGAAAGTGAGTAAAAATGATACACAAGTCAGCAGGAAACTGAAAAACAACATTAATAATTCTCATGCCTTGCCTTCTGAAACAGAGAAGCTGTTATCTAGGGGTCAGCCTTGCGTCTCTTCAACGTCTTCAAGATCAGATGGCGCCAACTCAGTTTCCGAACCCACCTTTAGTTAGTTGGACGATGATATGATCATCATAAGTTCGTAACTATATGTGCATAGATATTCAATTCTGGGTCCTAACGAGCTGTCAAGTCTTGAATGATCGTACTGCATGAAAATTTTAGACATTCATTTTCCATTTTTTAGATTCGTTCAAGACAACCATGTCAGCGATTTAACCTTCATGTCAGTAAAGTTTAGCCGGTAAAGTCATTGAGGCACTAATACTACGACTTGCACTCAAAACTCGTCAGCATCTAAAATTGCCCTTGAGATCCTACCTTTAACAAAAAGAAATAGAGTGCAAAATAAGAGAACCAAACCTCTGCAACAGGTAAACAAGGCAAGCGAATGCAGAATAATTTGATTAGCTGAAGAGAACAGTCTCGTAGCTTATTCATGTAGACACTCTCAGACCTTGTTCTGTAATAAGCAGTCTAATACAGAGCAGGATTGCACACGGTTTCCTACATAGTCAACAACTTTCATTGGATCAGCCATAATAAAAACCGTAAGTTCTGGTAAAAGACACTTCTATGGTAGGGTTAGTGTGGTGACCAGTGGCGGAGCCAGAATCTTTTACCTGTGGGGTTTATTTTAATGTAATTGTTAATCATTTCTTATTACGGGGTCTTAAAGACAGAGAATTTTCAAAACGGACAAATTTTAATGATAAAATACGTCAATTGGCGAAAAGCTGTGGGGTGACTTGTGACAGTTAAAGTTTTAAGGCCGAGTTTTCAGCTTAAAACTTTTAGCTCACTCTTAGTATTTGTCACATCTTAAGGTAGAACCATCTCACCCAAGTTTTTGCCTAAATAAAAAAAGAAAAGAAGCAACCGAAAAAAAGTGTGTACCTGACTAATATGGCTTGCAATATATACACCATCAGAGTTTCCAGTATAACCTATATTTTTCTTTCTAACAATTTTCTTCGATCTATACAATAAATCCAGCTGTCCAAACGAGGAGATCCCGAAAAAATTAGAAGCAGTGGTGCATTTGGTTCTCATTGGACATCATCTGTATAATGAGGACGGGACTCACGGTTGGAAAGAGTGGGCGCTACAACGAAGTAGCCTAGTATTTAATAAGAGCAGGCAAAGCCGCATGAAGCTCTGACAAACACTGAAAGATCCAGTTGAGAAGTTGCTCTCTTGGTAGCTCTAAGAGTAGTTCAGCCTGGAAAAAACAGGAACAAGGGCGATACTGAGAATTAACAAAACGTAACAAGATAAATCTAATATCCACTTTATATCTTCTAGTGTATATCTTTCCCAACGGCAACCTGGCCATCTATGGTTCTTTAATGTGCAGAAATATGTCCTCAGTTAAAATGCTGCTGCTGTCGTGAAACATAAAAGAACGTGCGGAAAATGAAACCAAAAAAGTCCTCATATTGTCATTTCCAAGGGAAAGCATGCATTATAACGTATACAGGTTCGAGTAATTTACCTTTATTTGTTTATCTTCAAACATCAGTGAGGTACGCAGAACTTCAGAAGCCATTGATTCCTTTATCAGTCTGAAAACGTTTCTACTCATGTTTGTTTCCATGCCAACCATCCGCCCAGCACCATAAATACGCATGATCCCAAGGTCGGCAGCCATCCTTTTCACATAGAGCTTCTTTAAAAGAATTCCCATGGAATGCGGCTCTTTTCCATATTGCCGCCTAAGATCCTCTGTGAACTGAACCAAACTCAAGATGTCTTTCTCTGCTGCCTTCTCGGCATCACTAATAAGTTCCATGGGATTCTCTAAATAATTTATATATTCCGAAGAGAGATGAGGATTTATGTTTATGTCAAGCTGGCAAATACATTCCAAGATAAAGCTAGTTAGAGTGATTAAAAGCCATAAACGAACAATAGAATTGACGCTAGCTTGCTAAATTATGCTCTTTGAACAAGAAAAATGGTCCAAGATGGAAAAACATCCCCAAATATTCAAAAAATGGAATACTTTGAGGCTTTGAGCTTCTTGTTACTTGGAAGCATAACACTCCATCTTTATGTAGTTTATTAACACAAAATGGAAATGTGTGAATTGATCTGAATGTCTCCGAAAATCACAAGGAAAGAGTAATGAATCCATATAGAAAATACGGGAGATACATACTGTAATAACATTCTCTTGGCATGCATTTCAAACATTATGAATGATATGGTAGCATTGTTCAAAATTTCAAGATCTTAAGCAAGTTCTGGCAGGAATCCCATAGAGCCTAATCTAACAGATATGCAGTGTCATAGGTGAAAATCTTTTGTGCTAGTTATTTTTTCCATTTATATGCACTTCTGGTCTACAACAATAATATTTTGATTGTACTTACCAACAAGCCATTTCATACATCCTGACAAACTTTAAAAACTTTGAAGAGCATTCAGTAAATACCTGGACTTTTTGATACGGAACAGAGATAATACGATGTTCTTCCACCTGCAAAACATGGTCATATTAAGTATACACAGAATGGGTAATGTGAATTTCAGAGTATCAGGGTCACTTGCCATAGCGCCCGCAGGCCCTCTCCACTAAGCTTATGAGCTACCTCCCTCTCTCAAGAGGAACTGAACTTGGAAGCTCTACGGCTCCAAGTTCAAAAGTGGGAATCTTACCAACTGTTGACACCAACCACAGTACCACAACTAAATATTTTTGGTGCTCGCTCCTATTCTCTGAAAATGACTCATTTTCCATTTCTGGCTCGTTGGAATTACCCCATTTCTAAATTTGGCACGAGTTTGCTCATAAATGGTGCTTTTTAGGCTCACCTTCATATTAGTGACAAAAGTAATTGGAGCAATTCCAAAGAATAGGAGTGAGTACAGTAGATGGCTTAACATTTGTTGTGGAGATGGCAATGCAGAGAATCTTAAATGAAAATTCTGACTATGGCACATTATTAGTTAGTAGAAGTGTAGAACAACACTTAGTAAAACAAAACAAAGTAGCAAGTCATTACCTTGGACAAACTCTCAAAAAGCATCTCAAAGAAGAGATCAATGCCCACATTTCCAACATCACCAGTTTGCTGCTCACCAAATATATTTCCAAACCCCCTAATTCCCATATCTCTTTCAGCCAGCTGAAAACCCTGGCCAAGTTCGCAATATTCTTCAAGGGCTGCAAGCCTCTCCTGTACGTAAACAAGATAAATTTTAAATTAGCCAATGCCAATGGTGACGTCTAAAAAGGGTGTCTGAAAAACAGTTCAATATTCCAGGGAACATACCAAAGCTTGGTCAGACAGAAGAGATTTGTCGGGGTAAAATAAGTATGCATATGCTTCTTTATCTGCTCTTCCCACCCTTCCTCGCAACTGTTCAGTAGTAATCGCAACATCATAAATCAGAAATTAAAAATGATGGGACACCAGAAATAGCAACTATCCATGAATACTTGGGACATATGGGAGCAACCAACTAACTGTATAGTAAACTAAGAAACATGTGACGAGGATATAGGTGATCTCACATGTGACTCTCTCTCATACAAGACTTACGGCATCTATCTTTAAGTCAGGGCTGAAATATGAGGATATGTGTAAACCAGATACTTAAAACATAGGACAGTATTTGTACACTAAAGTCCACACTTTTCATGCTCTAACTATTCATTATCTTCCATCATAACCAAAACATGCTAAGGCGTCCAGCAGTGACTATATCTTCATGACATTCAAGCTCCCAGGAGTTCCTCCAAGATGAGAATAAATTTTAGAACAAGGTAGAAAGGGTGTAATATAAAAAACCTATAAAATGCTAAACTTCAAAACATCTTTATTGTAAGTATAGTTCATAACACTACAACGTGACTGGTGTGTCCAACGCCACATAAATACAACTAGAAGTATCCTTCAGCTAGCCAAATTTTAATGGCATGAACATATAAGGAACAGAAAGATGTAACGGCTTATAGCGGAAAATAACATGCCTGGTATAGCTGTGAAAGTCCAAAAAATTGCACGTCTTGAATAATTATGGTGTTTGCATTTTGAATGTCCAAACCACTTTCTACTATATTCGTACATATAAGAATTCTTATTTTTCCTGATGCAAAATTTTCCATCGTGTCTTCGAGCTGCTTCGAGTATTGCTGCATTGCAAAAAGAAAAGAAAAAAGGAAAAAGTTGGGAATCTAAGAAATACTCCGTAAAACACAAGCGCTTATAATCATATGACTGACAAAGAGGCAGGACAAAGGGACGACAACCAATAAAACTCATTATCAAGAAAAAAGAACAAAAAATACAGTATAAATAAGAAAATAAAAAAAGTTGCCGAGAACAATTATTTTATTTCTAACTCGCAGCTAATTTTGCCAAGGAAAAACAGCAGTGTCCGGGTACTACTCCCTATTGCTCGTAGATGCATATATTGAATCTCCAAGAAACCAAGTAATTCAAAAGATGAAGGTTTAATTGGACAAACCAAAGGGAAGCAAAGGGAGTCCAAAGGAAGTTGGGAAGCAAAAATGACCCAAACAAGAGAACCTTGTGCACATGGGTTAACTTTGAGAGGCCATATCTGGAGTTAAAACAAAATATCAAGGTGATACTTATTGGAGGTGAAAGCTCAACATCTTATCTTCCCAATTCGGTCACACGCCTCAACCAGACAATAAACATGGATTTACGTCCTTTCGAAGACAAGCACACATAGTATAATTCTTGAAATAAATTCTATGAAGTGGGTGTAACTCAAGCCCACCGAGTGCAAGTTGCACCAAACCATCCCTAAAGACAACATAGGGTTTTAGACTTTTAGTACCTAAAGTAACTTCAAACCACCGACCATGAGTTAACCATGATGCTAACCCGATCCCTTATTTTCTAAATTTCCTTTAAGGTTTAAAACACATTTTCTCTGTTTCGAAAACTAGTTGAAATGTTTTATTATTGACGATTTAGTAAGAGCATGTACAATAGAGAGGAGATTATGATCCTCTTATTTTTTCTTTCTCCCACTCTTTTTTGGACACCTCACTTTCTCTATCATCCACTTCCATCCTCACTATTTTCATCCTCTTCTTATTTATTTTGCCCTACAATAGAGAGGATCCTCTTTTTTATCCTCTAACATTTTAATTGCATTTCAACTTATATTAAAATAAAAAAATAAAAAGCAAATACTAAATTTGGACAAATATAATTGGATAGTTGGCACAAGGGCCAATGTTCCACTTCCTCTAAAACTAGAGGAAGTGGAGAACATCCTCCTTCTAAGAGGATCCTTTATGCATACTCCACAATAGAGAGGACCTCCTCTTAGATGAGAGAGAGGGCTAAGAGGAGGGTAAATCCTCTCTATTGTACATGCTCTTAGGACAAGATTCAAGCTTCCGTAATTTAATTTAATGCAAGTATTCATCGTCAACGTGATAATTTTCTCTCCGCTTTTTATTTAAGTTTGTACTTACCGACTTTACCTTTGGTGGTTGTTAGTTTCTCTCACTTGCTGCTAGTTACTTACTTTTGCTCTCATTAGATTATTTCAGATAAAATTACTATAAAAACCCCATGATTCAATAGTGCACTTACGAGGTAATTTAAGAATATACGATGCACATGCTTTGACTCTCGATTAGGAGTACAATTTAAGTTACCATAGGCAGACTTCCTAATCTTCCTTTATCTCATCCATAAAAAAAGGCTGATTATATGCAATTATTATGGTCCTTAATGAAGGTCATTGTGATGTTCAAAAATAACCATCTTAAGCCAAATGTTTAAGAGGATACGATTCTTCATCCTAGAAATTTAAAATGGAAACTAGATTGTTGTTAACTAAGAATACCTGCCCATGAGCAATGGCTATTTCAACATCTGGGAAAGATTGTTCTAGAAAACCCATCACTTCATCTAGTCCTGCAAAGTAACAAAATTAAATTAAACCAATAGCAAAATCAAGGGACAGCAGATACTGTTACTAGATTTGCTGACAGTTTCGATAGAGTTAATAATTAGTATCCGGTGTGTTTGTTGCTGATTTTACAAGTAAAATGAAATTGCTTTGAAACAACACGGGGTGCCACCCCTCTATGGGAGAAAGCCAAACACCAAACAATCAAGTCCTACTGTCCGAACTTCTAACTTCTAAGTCACAACTCCCAAGTCCTAACTCTTAAGGATATCAAGAGAAAACTTACACAAAAAGTAAAGAAAAATACCCCTCATGGAGTAGCAAAGTTTTGCCTCACTTCAACTTCAAAATAATTGTCATAGATTAATGTTTCAAAGTAATTTAATTTTCAATCAAGCCAAAGGCTAGCGATTTTTTGGCTTTGGGACTGGGTTATCGGATTGGATAACCCCCGGCAATCTTACCCTGTGCTGAAAATATAAAGAGGTTGTTTACGGAAAGCCCATAATGAAATTCCTGAGAGAGCGTCCACCAACTACTGCTTCACAACAGAAGAAGCTCAGACACTTTAGGGGGTCATTTTACATTACTTCCATCATTTTCTATCGTTTTCTTAATTAAATATGGATACATAACATCTAATATGCAATACACTCTTAAGAGAGTTTTCTCATAGATGCTAGGGTGTTATGATATACCGTAAGCGTGAACTGTGAAGCTATTGACAATTACTAGAAATAGTGATATGTTGTATCAGAAAATATAAAGAATAGCTATTTTACCTTTAATACGTGGAAGGACATAAAAGATCTGGCCACCTCTATCCAGCTCATATTTAATTGCTGATACCACCTTGTCATTACTGTATGCTGAAAGATGTGTCCTGATAGGGACTCTTTCTGGCGGAGGAGTAGATATTAAACTGCAGATAAACCAAGTTAATTAGGGCAGAGATTTAAAAGGACAATAGCTATTTTCGAATATCTTAAATGTTCCTTTACTTATAAAGACACGACAGGGGGCGTACGAGGACGAGTGATGTCAGAAGGTCAGAACTGTATAGCTGTTTGAAAACACACAGAGCATCATATCAAGCATCTTAAACTAGCATAACTCAACAAATTTCTTGCCAGTGACTATTCATTTCTGAATAATCTTATGGTTCAACACTGAAATCATCTACTTCAAACTTCCACCTAATATATTTTAATTTGCACCACTGGCCTTTCATAGACCATGAAAAGCTCAAGTTTAAAAGCAAAACCATAAAAGCAGGCAAGCAGCAAATTACTCTTAAGATATTAATAGGAAAATCGCTGTATCAATGAATTGAGAAAAGTTCAAGAAATAAGGATAAGACATCCTTAAGGGTGTGTTTGGATAACAAAAGTGGAGGGAGAGGAAGGGGAGGGGGAATGAGGGAAGGGAAAGGGAGAGAAGGGAAGGGAAGGAGGAATGGAGTGTGGGTGTTTGGATACAATTTTCCTCCAAATCTTGCCTATTGTGGAGAGATTTTGATTAAGCTTGGAGGAGGGAAATCGGATCCCTCCAAATCTCTCCCCCTCCATTTCCCTCCACCCTCATTTGCTATCCAAACAAGGGATTTTAAACCCTACTCTCCCTCCCTTTCTTTTCTCTCCAAATCCCTCAATCCAAATACACCCTAAGGTAGTGTTTGAAAGCACGGAATTGATTTCATTTTCATGATTTCAATTGTAGAAATTTCAATAATTTGAATTCAATTCCAAATCCAATTCCAAAATTGCGTTTGGGCAACCCATGGAATTGGAATTGGAATTGCACTTGGGCGAGACGGATATGAGTTGAGGTCATTGGATGTTTTATATTTGAAAAAATTAAATATTGTCTCGGAAAATATTTGCGATCGGAAAAATATCATAAATAAGAATGTTTTGATGAAATTAGCGTCACAAAATAAAACGTAAGAAGTGAAGGAATTGAAATGACTATCATAGTACCATATGGTAGGTATTTGAGAACCCCAAATTTTAACTAGCTTGGAATTGATAAGGAATTGGGTCAATTCCAATTCCAAATTCTAGGGGTTCCCAAACACTTGAAATATCTCAATTACGGAATTCAATTCCAATTCAAGGTTCCCAAACATAGCATAAGGGAATTAGCAGGTTACTCTAAGATAACACAGGTAAAATAAAAGTCTACATTACCTAGCATCACGAAACCCTGTCAAGGCTAGATAGAGAGTTCGAGGAATCGGAGTAGCTGACAGTGTAAGGACATCAACAGAAGTTTTGAAAGATGCTATCTTTTCCTTCTGCTTTACACCAAACCTCTACAAATGCACGTAAAACTGGTTTAGAGAAGTCATCTGCGTTGTGACTTATGAGTAGAACTAGTAGCTAGTTAAAATTGACTGCATCATCAAGCTATAGCATTGAATATACAAATACATAGTTTGGTTAACTTCTGGTTATCCAGACAGAACAACATGAAATAAGAAATCCCTCTCTCTATAATGATCCATAAGGTGCCACGTCAAACCGACTTTCAAAAGGCACACAGAGGACCCATGGCGACAGAGGGAGTCATGAAGCAAAGGCGCGGCCCCATGCACAGGAGACTAGGAGACACCATTTTAGCAAACAGATTTGTATTTTCTTAAATTTAAGCAACTATACTTTTTTGTTGGGTTTTAAAAAGGGCTAACATCTGAAATACGGGATAGTGAGTTAGCACCCTCTTCCCCTTCCCCGGGAAGACAAATCATATGTATACCAAACTTATTACATAACAGTTACAGTTTATATCGATCCGTACGACCAAACAAAGTAATCAGGAAACCCACATAAGAAAAGAGAGGGCAAATAAAATCAAAGGTAAATGCCATCCCCCAAAACAGAAACAGCAAAAGACCAAACCTGTTCTTCATCAACTACAAGGAGTCCAAGTTTATTATAGACAACACGATTTCCGAGAAGCGCATGTGTTCCCACAATAATGTCCAGTTCACCGTTTTTTATCATGCTTATGTATTCCTCTTTTTCTGCCCTGGTCTGCACATAGTAATCCATCTATCATCAGCCTCACACTCATACAAGGGTTTGTTTGGATACAATAGTAGGGGTGGGGGGATGGATTAGTGAAAAAGGAGTTAATCATATATTAGCAATTAACGCAAGGCAAGTTAATAACTCTAACTTCTTTAAAAATTTGTTTTTAAGCTCCGAAGAGGGGAAGGAATCATATAGATATTGTTTCCAGCTAATAAATTGCTCTGAAAGCTTGGCTAATATGAATGTTTTGTAACTCAAACGATCAGAAGCTCTCATATAATGATTGATGCAGTAAAGCAAAACATGATTACAAGGTAGATCTCATGTCTCTCTACCATGGTCATCACTCTTTATTTGGGACACCAAAGTTAAGGAGTAGGTCACTAATAGTCAGCAGAGAAGCTATAAGTGGGATGGAGGGAGTATTATATGACAATTACACCGATATCAGACATTGCATGCTACTGTGATCACTTCACCCCCCCATAGATGTAAGTATTCCCTTTAGTTAAAATGAACCAGCGCCCAAATTAGAATCATGTCCGAGCTCAACATACCTGAAATCTACTCAGAAGTCCAACCTTGATGTTGGAATACTTGGAAAACCGATCTGAAATAACATCAAAATGTTGCTTGGCTAACACAATAGTTGGTGCTAGAACCATAGCTTGTTTTCCTGCTGAAACAACACAAAAGATGGCACGTAGTGCAACTTCTGTCTTGCCAAATCCAACATCTCCACATATCAATCTGTCCATCGGAGTTTCTCTTTCAGTGAGATCTTTCTCTACATCAATAAATGCCTGCACCAAGTGTCAACGACCCTACTAGCAAGAAGTATCAACTATCTAGCCAAAAAAAAAAAATGGGAGTCTTTGAGATACTATCCCACAATCCCACATAAACCATATAATGATGCAGCTAAGTTTCTGATCTTATGAACATTAAGAATCTCAAGATTTGAAGACGTGGTTTTCGTTAGTTTTACTCTTCCCTTTAGGGCCCCTTCAAGGTGGCTTGGATTGATAGAGGAATGTGGTGAATGGACGGTAATAGTTACGCATCTCCTCCCAGGTAAAGCATTATCCACATATTGGAGTAAAATAATCCCCTTACAACCATTTCATCCTCCCTTACACCCATTTTATCTTTTCTCCACCACATCACTACCCTAATTTTCTCTTTTGTTTTGATCCACATACCCCACAGGCCACAACAATTAAACTTAATCCTATCAAGCCCTTATCAGTCACATGACTTTCATTAGTCTTGGAGGTATCCTAGAGGAGATCAATTTAACCTTAAACTCGAGTGAAATAAATGAAGAAGCAAAGACTTATGGATGAAACCCTGTTAGGCAGATTAACAAAAGTATTATCATCCTTTGAGTGCAATTCGATTCAATATTTGATAAAAGCAAGGCTTCCCATGAACAATATAAGAAGAAAAAGTTCTATCGTGAAAATGCAATGCGACCACACAAGAAGAAAGCAAGAGGCCAAAATCATAGCGCCCAACTCCCCAAGAATTAAAAATCTACATAGCTATCATTATAATCCAGATACAAAGCCTCTTCTTAACCAACCAAAGGAAAGGAGTAGAGCTTCTCTTATAAGTAGTCATAAAAGAAAAAAGTTAATGGCTTTCATGAGAACGTACAAAAATATACCTGTTTCTGATCTGGAGTGGGCTCATAGGGAAATTGAGCAACAAAGTCTGCCACTGCAGGACTTTTTGGGTATGGAGGTCTCCTTTGCTTTAGCCTATGTAGATACAATTCCATCAAGTCAACCACCATCTTTTGAACAGCTACCTTTCCTTTTGTCCTCCTCCGTTCCCATGCATTTGTGTCACTCAACTTGCTAAGTGATCGTGGTTTTTTCGTTTCATTTGGACTGGAAAAGAAAGGAGACACCGAAAAGTTATGTGAACTGAAAAACTAAATACGGAGTATGCTGCATTTCTAACATAATAAGAAAAACATACAACAGTATATAAACTTGTGGAACATCAAGTTTGGCTAGGCTGGACGACTGAAAGAGAACATGTGCAAGGGGTAAGGGTAGTGCACGGAAATTTAGCCACTCAACACCACCCCTTCGTAGCAGTGTGCTCTACTATATTTAATACAGAAACTACCACCTAGCATGGCTACAGATACAAAGAAGGGTTCGGACCAGGTGAAAGTTTCCACAGCCTCATTTCCAATCAAAAATAGACGAAGGCATGAAACTGTAATATTTTTTTATTAGCAGAGGCCATAGGTCGTTAAATCATAAGAGAATCGCCCTGCAGTGAACTGTTGTACAGATATTGTATGCCGGTTACTTCCCAATTGAAGCAGGTCATTTCTGTATCCTAGAGGTAGTCCCCTCTTAGACATGTTCTAAGGGCTCGGTTGGGATGAAGTAGTATTATCGGAGTATTAGGGCTTAAACCAAGAAGGGTGATTAGTGGTGGTAGTGAAGGGTGGAAAGAGGAGATGATGGGGAATTATTACCCCTATATGAAGGTTGCATTACCACCCCTTTTATAGGGTAATCATTACCCTTTCTTCCTCATTCCCACCTTTCACCACCACCATTTTCCTCCATTTGTTCTGTTCATTTGATATCTATTACGCTAGTAACTATTACCCCAATGGCCCCATCCCAAGCAAGCCCTAATAGAGGATGCAAAACAGACTCATAAGCAAGAAGCCCAAATACTCAGTTTTTTCTTCCAAAAATGCATTCTAGTAATTCTAATTTCTAACATATAAAACTAATTCTAGCACGGAGCATTAATTACTCTGATAAGTCGCAGTTACTCACTGCAGATATTGAATTGATGACAATAACCGATTCCTAGTTGAATTTGATCTCAAACCAGCAAAATATCATCTACAGGACTACACTACATTCCAAACCTGGAATCCGAAACTGACTCGCAATAAGCATAACAAAAATCCACCATCCTCACTAAAACTTAAACTATAATGCTTTAGAAATCCATCCACTATCACCTAATCCGAGGTTAATCCTCCTCGAACAATTCCTGCTTACAATAGGTCACATGTTCAAATCCCCCACCCGACCACCCCTTTATACTGCATTAAGCACCTCATCTAACAGACTAACACCAAAACAAACAGCCCAATTGACAATTATTTGACACACAATCCAGTGTCCACAAACAACAATCACAATAATCCTACAAGGGTAAATGAAACATACTCCCTCCGTCTCAGTCATTTGTTTACCTTTTTTATTCTTCGTGGGGATATTTTAATTTTAATCAAATGTAACCTAATGATTGGGACGGAGGGAACAACAGACACTATACAAACTCAATAAAAAGAAATGCAAAAGAAGACTAAAATAAGAAACATACAGATTATAACGGTAGAGCATACGAGCAGCCTGTTTAACAGGAAGTTTAGCCATACCATCAGCATACTCAATAAACACATACTCAATCGGTTGCGAACCGTCTTTCGGAACATCAAACTTAATCCCAACAAACCTACCAATACCAACTTTCTTATGAACAACATAATCTCCACTTTTCAAAGTATAAGGATCAACTTTATAATTAAACCCACCACTCCCATTTCCAACTTTACCCTCCTTATTAGCTCCTTTAAGCTTCTCCAACCCTTTTTGTTGTTGCACCTTCACTAATTGTATGTACTTCTCAGCTTCCTTTGAATCCATGGCGGGTTTCGAAGCGTCTCTAGTCCCATTATCCTTCCTAATCCTCTCATTTAATGCCGAAATCGGGTCGTTATCCCAATCAGGTAATCTATCTCTTGATTGAGTTGATTTTGTGGGTGAAATTCTTTGGGTGTAGACTGAATTGCACATTGGGAATCGGCGTTTTCGACGACATGGGCAGTTTCGGGTGATTGTTAGGGTTGAGAATTGAGGGAAAGATACAAATTTTGGGGTGAAATCTGAAAATGGGAAATTGTGGAGTTTTATTGCAGACATTTTTTGACAGTAATTTGGGGGAAAGGTGCGATTTTTATTGAATTAGAGAGATGGGTTTAAGAATTTTGATTGAATTGTTGCATTTTGGGGGAGTTTTTGAAGGAAATTGGATTGAATTGGAAGATTATTGAGAGGGTTTTTGTGTTGGGAGAGGGTTTAAGCAAACTGATAATGGAAGAACTTGTGGAGTAGAGAAAGCAACGGTGTTGCAAATATCTACTTTGCTTGGGTGGCAATAGACCGTTGATGGCAGTTTGCCAGGTGATTTGTTTTATGTTTTCTTTTTTTTTTGAAAATTATTTTTGGGTGGTGATTTTCGCAGTACACATTTTACTCATCACATTACACTGTTGACAATTATACCCTTTTCATTTCTCTTCCCATTTTCCCTCTCTAATCTCTTTCTAATGTTTTCTCTCTAATTTCAAACATTCATTCTCCTCTAATTTCACAAAACCACTAATCAGATAGTTGATGTCGACATTGGGGAAGGGGAGCGGTGAAGTGTTGCACTAATGTGCCATGGATTGGGAGTAAGTTGGTTGGATAACTCACATTGGTTGTACGTTTTTCAATTCATGGACTATACAACCAGTTGTATATATTGTACGTCTGTACGGTGTAGAATATGAGCTTTTGTGATAAAGTATCCGAGCTTTGTATTAAAAAAATACGAGCTTTATTAGAAAGTATTGAGTTCATCCATTTACACATTAAAAACATAAACTTTAAATTAGCTCAGAAAGAATACACATAAGCTCGTATTCTTATACCTTGGTTGTACTATGTTTATGGTACAACTGGATGTATAATACTATTTGTGTTTTCCTATTGTGTACTACATTATCATTTTTATTTTTTTGAAACATGTGTACTACATGATTAATTGAGTCAGTGACCACCAACACCACCAATTACTATATATAGTACATCTGAAAAAAATTCAACCATGTACTGCACTGACTGACGTCGAATCACACCAGCAATGACGCTAACCACCTCAAACTACACTGACGACGCCTAGCCATAAACCACCACCAATAAACCCCATCATACTATACTAATTAGCCCTTAATTAATTTAAACATAAACCCTAATTAAAAGGAAATAAAATTGTAAGAAATAGTCAATTAAATTAATAATATGAGATTAACGAATTAAATACTTACTCTGCATTCGAATAATCGTTCATAATAGAAGGATTTAAGGAGTTTGAAGAAGGTTGATGCGTCGACAATAGAGAGAAGGTAGAGAGAATTAAGTTTTGTTGTTTTTTAGTTGAGGGTATAAAAATGGAAAGTTTGGTGTAAAAAATATTGTAATGAGTAAAAATCGTACTGCGAAAATAAATTACCTTATTTTTTCCGTCTCGATCAATTATTTATCGTTGATTAAAATATCACAAATTCATTATTAAAATGTTGCATATCAAAAATTAGAAAGTTAAATAAATAAGTGAGATGAGAGAGTACTCATTTTTATACTTGAAATTATTCTATTTAATCATCTTACATTTTTTTTTAAAGCTATCAGCTCAGTTTATGTTCCGCAAGACGGACAACATCATTCATATATATTTTTTATTTCAAACTTCTGTGTGTTTTTTTACGATAGTGATTTAACAGCATTAGACAAGATGCATATTACAAGATATGGTTATGGTAGACGTGAAACATTTTTTTTTTGGTGTATTCACCTTTAAAATTGTTTTTTGTCCCAACACAGACTTGAAGATTATATGATTTCACAGTATTAATTTGGATTACGACAATAATGTACCCCACTGTCATTTCGCCGCCTTATCTTCTCCCCTAACTCACTCCGGCCTCGAGTAGCTTACTTTGTACTGTTATCAATAATGTAAGTTATTCACCTTCTGTCAAAAAAAAAAAAAAAAAAAAAAAAAAAAAAAAAAAACTCACTCCGGCCACAAACTCTCTTTCTTCTCGAACTCCAGCTACGAGCTCTTTCTTCAACCAAACTTATCCCTTTACTTCCATATGGGAGTGATGTAGGAAGGTTGGCCCTAGTAGTCGACTAGTCGGTAAAAGAGTAATAGGAAGTGACGGATAGGAAAATGGAGAATGAGAAGACGGTTAGGAGGGTTATTGGAAGATTACACTCTAAATATAAGATGTTTAAGCAAGCTTTTATTATATACCTGTTTTTTGGTGACATTATACGGCGACTTACACTAGTATCCAAGCTTTTTTCTCCAAGCATCGAGTTAGCATGTTTATTTTTTCAATCGGCTCACTCATAGTTTGTAACAGCTAAGATTATGATCAACTTATGACCAAATCCACAACATATGCCAAACATAATTTACATACAACATTTTCAGAACTGCCAACTCGATACTAGGAGAATTAATTCTTCCATTCGCTTTAAGCGATAGAGTTCGCAAAATGTAATTGACAATTTAGGAAATAGGGTAAAAAAACAAACTTGTTCAAAATGCCAATCAACTTAACATAAACCACAAGCTTCTTCTAAGGAAAATTTTCAAACCATAAAATCTAAACCCCCAAATTCTAGGAATTACAGTACAAAAAACAACAGTAGTATAGATCTATGAGTAACCGAACAAGTTCAGTTTCATAAACCATAAACCAAGTGCATAATCTCTTCATATAGATAATCTAGTCTCCCTTTCTCCTGAAAGAGCAACCTTCGGTGAGTCGGGCACGGCCTCCAGTAGGCTGGCACAAGACTGTCTGGCAATTACCGCACACCACGACTGTCTGAGAGTGACTGAAAACAGTCGTACTGCAACAAGTTACAGAAATGTGAACATCAGAACCAATTGCATTCAGAGAACTAGCATTAATAGGGAAAAAAATAGGACATTTACAAGGCACATGTTCAATATCACAATAGACACAAGTCTCAAAGAGATACATGGAAGCTACGCAGCATTTGCACTTATAGAACACGCCTGAAATCACGAACTATTTATGTAGAGGCATTAGAGGGTTCATCTTTAATCTTGGAACAGGAGTATTATTAGGAAATAATAGAGCTCAAATGAACTAGATAATGGAGTAGTAGTGGTGGTGGAAGGTGTAAATGAGGAAAATAGGACATTTACAAGGCACATGTTCAATATCACAATAGAAACAAAAAGTCTCAAAGAGATATATAGAAGCTACGCAGCATTTGCACTTATAGAAGACGCCTGAAATCACAAACTATTTATGTAGAAGCATTAGAGAGTTCATCTTTAATCTTGGAACAGAAGTATTATTAATGATCATTTCTTATAGCAAATCCTACATAACATCCTAGTTCACCATTTAAAATTAATGATCATTTCTTATAGCAAATCCTACATAACATCCTAGCTCACCATTTCAAAACTTTATTAATTTACGAGAGGATACCAGAACTGAGACGAGGCTATAACAGAACGAAACCCTAGTTCACCTTCTAAAATTAATCATCAATTCTTATAGCAAACTAAGATAATACACTTATATGTTGAAGCATCCCTGGCGCTCAACTCATATACAAGAGACCCCTATAAGTTACAAAGTCATGTTCTTCACAAATGCATTTTTAAGTTCCACAACTGCACTATCCCTATAACAACAGAGTGATATGTATACTCATATTTTTCTATATATGACTCTCACATTTCGAGACACACACTTCTCTCTTCAATATCTCTCAAATTATATGATTAAATATAGTGATATGTATACTCATATGAAAGAATTTTTCACAAGGAATTTAATGGTATAATTTTTATAATTTTTTACCAAATATATTTTTGTAAATATTAAAGTCAAAGGCTCGCCTCAAAAAAGCAAAACGTCATATATTAAAAAATGGAGGGAGTACTTAGATGAGAGGTCTGTTTGGATAGCAAAAGTGGAGGGAAAGGGAGGGGAGGGGGAAGGAGGGAAGGGAAAGGGAGAGAAGGGAAGGGGAGGGGGAATGAAGTGTGGTTGTTTGGATACAATTTCCCTCCAAATCTTGCCTATTGTGGAGAGATTTTGATTAGGCTAGGAGGAGGGAAATTGGATCCCTCCAAATCTCTCCCCCTCCATTTCCTTCCACCCTCATTTGCTATCCAAACAAGGGATTTTAAATTCCCTACTCTCCCTCCCTTTCTTTTTCCTCCAAATCCCTCTATCCAAACACACCCCAAGTCTCTTATGAGTTAGCACTACACAACTCAATACAATGTTGAAAAGCGTATTGTTCATACCCTCAAGCATAATAGCAATGCAGAATATCACTGCCAAAAACTAAATTGACACAGCATGGGAATAAAAACTCACCTCCAACTCTGACTTATCTTTCCCTATTTCCTTATTGAGCTTAGTCATCTTATTTTCCGCATTTCCTTATTTGTACATATAATGGTCCATTGATAGACATGAATACCCTCAACAATCACTCTCTCCTAACAATTCTGCCCCCACGCTATCTCAGTCGCTCGCAATACCTTTCCTCTACCAACATACATATCCTTACCTCAGCCTTAATCTGAACCACCACCACCACCATCGTCACCATCACTAACAAGTAACACCCCATTTCCTTCTCCATAGAACAACCTCCATAAACACCCTCAAAGCCTCAAGCATCACAGCAATGCATACCACCATTGCCGCCACCACTAACATGTTTAAGCAACATTCATCGAATTTTAAACAACCAACAAGGAAATAGACCATATATGTTCATCCAACCATCTATATTCCATCAATCACACTTGCTAACTCAACTAAAAATCGACTATCCAAAATGTTGACTAACAAACTTTGTATATCAATCAATTTAATAACAGACTATTGTTGACCTATCAAAACAGTTTTTCGTTGCCGCCTACAACCACTAACACTACCCACATATGGCCGTAAAAGTCCCTCTATCAACCCACATAACCATCAAAGTTCTTTTTGGGTGAACAGGTACCTACTTTTCCTTATTAATGCATTACCCCAAATATGGCCGAAAAAATTCCTCAATCACCTCCTCTATCCATCCAAGACTACCAATACCTACCCTCTCTTTTCATTTTAACCTATATTGCCCCCTCAATAATAAGTCTCATTCCAAGCGACCCCTATAAGTTCCAATGTCATTTCTTCAACGATGCCATTTAAGTTCCAATCTCGAGGTAAAGAGTGTCTTCTCAACCAAATGTAAATGCCAACACCAATTAAATTCCTGTATACTCATGAACTTTTATATAAGAATAATATGAGTATAATGAGTGCTTAAATTAGGTATCTGGTGATTTAGTACTACATCTACACTTCGAGCTGCTTCGAACAAACATGACATCTTACTTCACCATTTAAAATTAATGATCATTTCTTATAGAAATTCCTAATTCACCAGTTCACAACTTAATCAATTTACGAGCAAATAATGGAACT
Source organism: Silene latifolia (assembly GCF_048544455.1). Lineage (NCBI taxonomy): Eukaryota > Viridiplantae > Streptophyta > Magnoliopsida > Caryophyllales > Caryophyllaceae > Silene > Silene latifolia. The sequence continues at coordinate 186,677,503 of NC_133527.1, read as the reverse complement.
GAAACGAATCTGTAACAACAGAACAAAACCCTAATTCACCATGTAAAATTAATCATCATTTCTTACAGAAAATCCTACTTCACCATTTCACAAATTGATCAATTTACGAGCAAATGATGGAACTGAAACGAATCTATAACAGAACAAAACCCTAATTCACCATGTAAAATTAATCATCATTTCTTAAATCAAAATTAAGATAATACACTTACATGTTGAAGCATCCCTGGCACTTAACATCCTAGAAATCAAAAGAGGGAAAAATCATCAAAATTCAAGAATAACAACAAATCAAAAAACAAATTGCAATTTATTTTAAAAATCAAACAAAAAATTATACCATGAAGAAAGAATTGGGAGATTGAACAAGACGTTTGAGCTTGTGCTTCCTCTTCTCAAGCTCAGCAGGTGGGTTCAACAGATCAATATCATTTTGAAGAACCTTCAAACAAAAATCAATTCATCAAAATCAAAATCAAAATCAAAATCAAAATCAAAATCAAAATCAAAATCAAAATCAAAACTATTATGATTATTATTAGTATCAAGTTAATTAAACCCTAAGATTATAGAAATTGAATGAATTATGAACAAAATTCAGTGACTAAGAAAATCGTACCATTTTCGATGAGAGATTGAAGAGAGATGGAGAAGGTGGAAATGGAAGTGATGAGCGGCGGAGTGTGATTAGGGTTTTTGCGAAGGAAAAATGAGTTTGATAGAACTATTTGATATATACTGCAGATTTATAGCTAGGGTTTACATCAGCCGTTCGATCTATGGTCCTCCCATATTTTTTTTTTTTTTTTCTTTACAAGATTGTATTCAATTGTAAATTGTATTTTGGAGGAAAAGTTATTTAGCAAACACAAATTCTCATTGAAAATGGGCATTATCTGTCACAAGTTGAAGACGGATAGTGTCACTCTTACAATATGCAAGTGACATTATTTATAGGGTGCTTCATTTTCCCCCCATTTGCCCTCACACTTGCCTTATTGTGAGATGGACACTATCCCTTTTCAGTTTGTGAAGGATAGTGTCCAATGTCCATCACAAGCAACCCGCTTTGTTTAGCAAATTGGGTGGCGAGTCCGAATTGAAAATATTTAGCATTCGAATATTTACGGAAGAGAATTTTTTAAAATGAAAAGTGAGAATGTGATGTTTGGTTGGCTTTCTTGAAATGGATTGGAATGGATTTGCTTTATTCCAATGTTTGGTTGAAGTCTTTTGGAGTGGAGTTAGATACCATTATAACTTCATTCCAACCCCTTAGAGTCTCATGCCCAATTTTCCCCATGGTATCAAACTTCATTTCTCTCTTCTACAGTTTGAAGATGAACCAAACAAGTTTACGAGATAATGGATTTAGAACCTCATACCATTATATGGATTCATATTCTAATCAGTTTCATTCCTTGCTATTGAACCAAACGCCCCCTAAAACACTATCTTGAACGCTATAACACTTTGGTCTTTTTTGCCTCTTAGCTTGTCATGATAATTTGATATGGTGTACGACTATACGGTGTACTCCTTCCCCTGCCCCCTCTCCATCTACCGATCATATGTTTTGATCGCATCTTGGACTTTTTTAGTGAGAGACTAGCTATTTCTTGATCTGCATGTGATTCTTTTCGGATTTTCTTTATTTTAGGTTGAGAGTCTGGTGGAGTGGCGAGGTGGATATGGTTATGCCTTAATTTGGTTTTCTCCGGTGTATATGGGTTTGGGGATTGGTTGAGAGGTATTCTTTGTACCAGTTTATCTTTGGACGGGTTGGCCTACTTTTTGGGTCGCTTGTTTGTCATGCTCGATCACCAACGTGTTTTGGAATTTTCACCATTAGTTGCATCATACGTATGTTTGTTTCCCGCCTTCAATCTCCAGGTCCTTGCGGCGTAAGCACAGTTTATTCTTGTCACATGACCGCCTAGCTGTCTTGATGCCGTATGGGTACTATCGGCTTTGCAACTCTGAAGGAAGAATCTCGTGCATAATCCACCGTTCTCCATCAACAGATATCCTGTCTCTATAGTCATGATCTTCGTGGCGAAACACTAGCTTTTGTTATTGGTCTCTAGTGTTAATGAATAGTTCTTGTAGCCCATTAATTTTTGGATCTAGTCAGCTATAACCTCTAGTTTTTTTTTTTTTTTTTTTTTTTTTTTTTTTTTTTTTGGGTACATTTTGTTTGGGCATGGTAGAAAAAAGAACATACATCGGATGTACTACCTCCAACTTTTTTGTTTTTTGAGCATATATGTATTTTTTTGAGCTTATTACCTCAAACTTTATTTGTTTTTGAGTATATGTGTATTTTTTTAAGCATAATAAAGTTTATAAGTTAGATTTTAATATATTTTTCTATCAAAACTCAAATTTAACTAAACTTATGTAATGTTTTTGAGTTTTATTATAATTTTTTAGATCTTAATGTTTAAGTGAATAAACTCAAAAACTTCATAGTGAAACTTACAAACTTTAAAACAAAACTCAATAACTTTATTATGATGCTCAGAAACCATAGAATTGAAGGTAGTACATCAGATGTATAATCCTCATACTGCTTGTAACGTTGTAAGCTACCTATCTTTGGTTATCAAAAAAAGAGGTTGACTAATACAGTAATACGTAATCACACTCTCGTTACTGGGCGCAAGATACTATCTGGCATCTGGTTTTTTCAACAACACAAATTCTTATTTAAAACGATTCCATGGTCTTGAAAGATTCAGCCAAAAAGAAAAGTTGTTAAGAGACTGGCAGCTTCTGTCATAATTAATCGAGAATTAGTCAAGTTTAACCAACCCTCCAATAAGACGGGGAGAAATCTTAAAGCTTTGAAATGTAGAAATTCAATCCCGAATTTTTGAGTCACTAGACTCAGTAGACTCACCACTACATCTTACCTTTGTCTGCACAAGACAATTTTATCCAACACTCTACCATATTACATACTCCTAATAAATTACTCCATATAGGTCAATCTCCCATACAAATTGTTAGTACCTAATATTTTTACCACGCAACAGCTAGTACTTCGACACTTCAGTTTCGAAGCTGAGCCCTGGCCTTCTGAAATGCAGCCTGCGCTTCACCCCATTCCACCCCTCTCATCTCAGATTCCTCCCATGCTTCATCGGCTTTTTGAGAAGCAGCTTGCAAGCTCTCCTTACACTCGGCAATGGCTTGGGTGATCTTAAGCAATGTTTCTTGACGATAAGCAATCTCTGCCTTACAGCTTGACAACTTCTTGGTCAACTCCGATGGGCTATTGAAAACTGAAGCTTCTGCACATAATAAACTAAACTGATTGTTAGAAGCATTATAAGCATCCAGAGCTTCCTTGTGAGCTTTCACTAGTTCGTCAAAACGTCGTCGTTCGTTGTCACGATGGGTTACGAGATCTTCAGGAGAAGTTTCCATGCTGATGAGTTGCTCGATATGAGCAAGAGAAGATGCTTGTTTAATGTATTCCACTACTTTGGAGTGGAAGACTTCGTAATCGACCTGTAGACAGTTTAAGGCGGAAAATGTGGAATTTGCCTCCTTTGTCATGGTCTCATGACTATGTGGATTTGTGGACTCCAATGACGTGATGAGTTTGTTTTGAAGCTGGAGAGCGAAGTTCCCGAAATCTTCCAGTGTCGTACTTGTCATATTATTTTCCTCGTGTAGGTTGTCTTTCAGAGGACTTGGTGGGTTTGGAAAAATCACGGCCCTTGGCTGAGCACCTGAAGAAGGCAGATTTTGTGAAACAAGAATTAGATTTGGAGATGAAGATGTTCAAGGCCCAGGGCAAGTCATAAAGAAGTGCGAACATTTTTAGAAACAGAGAATTTTTACTCGAATAAACAGCTTTCATATGAAGCGCACCTTCTAGGACTCCCTGGTTAAGGGCAGCAACAACATTGGTGTGAGATGCTTGCATATTATCCACCGGCGAACTATGCATTTGGTTATTCAATGTATTATCACCACTCTGAAGTATCATATCAAAATCTGGATTTTCCGGAATATTGTTCAAACCAAGATGAGGATTAACTTCTGGGGTTTCCATAGGTAACCCATAAACTTCACCTTGAATCTCCCCCTCATCACTTTCCACACGAAAGTCTTTACTAGGGGTTCGAGCAAGCATCTCCATGGCATCAAGTTGCATTGCTTCTTCATGGCTCAAGTAAAAGTCATCCAATGTAGTACTCTGAGAAGCAACCGGATTCGAAGAGGTGATTGATAGAGATTCAGGAGATTCAGGAGAATTATCGAGCCATTGTTTAAAGTTACATGCTCCATGTCCCTGTGATAATGCCAAATAATCAGAACCGTAAGACACAGCAATTTAGTTACCAATGTGTCACAAAGGCTCCCCATCTGTGGGAGTGCTAGGGGGTCATATGTTCCTAACAACATTACTGACGAGGTTGTTTCCAGATGACTGATAATGAAAATTGCATCAAACACTGCAACATTGATTTACAAATCATACACAAAGGTTGTCTCCAAATCTCGAAAACACATGCTCATTTTAGTTTTGCTTTATTCCATCATATAAGTCTAGGATCAAAAAGTAGTAAATATGTGCCATTGGAATGAAAAATAATAAGTTCGACTCTGAGTTTGAAACTACGTTAATGGAAAACCCCAGCCACCCACTACAAGAAAAAAATCTGAGCCCGTCAAGTATTGAACGTCTATACTGGTTTTGTAAGTTCATATAACCATTTGCAGGGTACCGTACTCAAAGGTAAGACTAACGTTGTGAAAGTGCTATAGTTCGTAAATGTGGAGAAACTATTGTTCAGAAAGTATTGCTAACTCACATGGCCTTTATCGATAGTCATCGTCAATAAAAAAAGAGGAACAATTATAAACCAGTCGTCATCATCTTGTATTCTTATCCCACATTAGTTTGAAAGCCTTGCGAATTAGACCAGAAATACATTACAGAAGTAAGTAATCTCAATCCTCAAGTATTTCCCAGTATTATTTTGCTCAATTACGAGCAGATCATAACGAGATAGAACAAAAATAAGTAGCTTGCTTAATTCTTCAGTTATTCCAATCTAAATTCCCTCACACGAATAAAAAAAAGGAAAACAAAAAAAAAAACTCAATGAATTTATCAAAACCAAAACCGTTTCCCTACTACAATCATACAAATAACAATCAAAATCAGTGACCATCATGTACTCAATAGCTATGTTGCTCGGACTCGGTCACAAGTATCCGACACGGATACGTGTCCAAGTGTTGAATTCATCTATTTTATTAAAAAAAATCATGTTTTTGGTCTAAAATGAAGTGTCCGATTGTCCAGTGTCCGACACGGGTACGTGAGGTAATATTGAAAAGTCCGAGGAACATAGCTCAATAGTCCATACCAGTAATAAAAACTAACATAATCATCCAACTACAAACTAATACTATCTCCGTCTTAATCATTTGTTAATCTATGATTCAAATACCCCATCGCCCATGCAAAGAATAAAAATCAGTCACAGTCATGTACTCAATAGTCCATAGTCCATGCCACTAATGACAACAAACATAATCATCCAAACTAATACTACCTCCGTCTCAATCATTTGTTTATCTATGATTCAAATACCCCATGCCGCGTATACAAAAGATACGCAATTGATTATTTGATTGAAACGTAGTGAAACGGAGTCTGTATAGTACTAAACTACTCGTCAATGTTTACAATCAAACCAAAAG